>NC_084504.1:9470027-9615027 GCF_024500385.1 Phyllopteryx taeniolatus | reverse complement strand
TCATCTGAAATAACGACATTTAATCAGTCAATAAAAATGTCATTGAATAGATAAATCAGTCATGTCACAATCAAGTTCTAGGTCAATTCGTTTTGCTCCCAGTCTAGCAGCTTTGGTCGTGAGCTTGGCCCTAGTCCATATCTATGCACTGGTCCTATACGAGGTCCTGGTCCATTTCCTTGCTCCTGAGGCCATTTCCTTGCTCAAGGTCATGGTCTTAATCTTGGTCTTTATCTTGGTGCTACTCTTGCCTTAATGTCCTGGGCTAGTGCGTTGTCTTTGTGTCCTTACCTACAAACAGACCAGGTTCTTGATCAGGACCCGGAGGATCTAGACCATGCCCATGGTCTAGAAATGGACCAAGGCCTAGAAATTGACCAGTGGCCTAGGCACTGTATCAGGGTGTAGAAGTGGACCAAGACCAATGACCTAGATCAGGACCTAAGGGCAAGAGCAGCACCAAGGCCAATAACCGTTAGAATCATCTTTATTGTCATGACCATGCATGCATTTACACAAAATTTGTTCTCTGCATTTTACCCATCACAGTGAACATACACACTTGTTAGTGGAACACACTGGAGCAGGGGGCAACTTAAGATCCCGGGGAGCATTTCAGGGTATCGGTGTCTTGCTCAAGGACACCAGAGCCGTGAGTCCGGAGGATGTTGGTGGATGGTCCGCTTGGGGTCTTGAACAAGGGTCCCCCACGGTGGCAGGCGATGATCTTAACCATTGGGTCATGGCTGACCCACGTTACATAGAGTTGGAACAGGATCTAGACCCGGTAAAAGCATAGAACAGACCCATGGCCTACAAATGAATCTGGTCCGTTGCCTGGATGAAGAGCTAGACCAGGACCTATGGAGCTTAAGGGCATAAACCCAGGACCAGAACCCTTAACCATGACCAAAAACGAGAACAGGAAATTTACCAGAATAGGCTGTGCCATGTGATTAGATTATTATATTTTTGCCTAAAACATGGTGAAGCAGCATATGGTTCATTGCTTACGGTTACAAGTCAACAATTGTAAGTTTGTGATGATGTTCTTTTTATTTTTATTTTACATTTTCCACCACTCTGGCCTGGTCTGTGGTCTCCAGACGCTTTATTAGCCGCACCGCTGCAGTTTAGTAGCAATTAGCCACATTAATTACGGAATATCACGGTCGCTGATCCGGAGGCGCATGATAAGCTGGCTTGTTTACTTTCCATTAAAAGCCTTTTATTGGGAAATTAGTGTGATGTGGGCGTCATACAGAGGTGCGTGCACTAAACATCTCACCACCATTGCGGCCATCTCTTGTGTTTTTGTTGTACGTCAACTCTATCTTTGAGCATAAATTAGCGCTGCATTAGCATATTGTCTCCTTACACGTGTAGCTAGCTAGCTAAAGACGTGATTGAAACCTTTAAGATGTGTCATTTGGAACAATGGCCCCTTTTAGTAGCACTGTTGTCACACGCCAAGACAAAAGGCGTGAAAGGCCTGCTGCATCCTTTAGCGCTTGGTGCTAACAGTAGAGTAGCCAGCAAATGTTTGCCTTTGGAGTTGGGATAATTTATATCCAGGTGTGAAGTAGCGCTTGTAATATTCAGAGGCTATTAGTAGTAGTAGTTGTAGTAGTAGTATTATGATTATTATTATTAGTGCAACCCCAATTCCAATGAAGTTCCAACATTTAACAACATTCAACAAGTATTCACACCCTTTGCAATGACACTCAAACTTAAGCTCAGGTGCATCTGATTTCCACTGATCATACAACCCCAATTCCAATGAAGTTGGGACGTTGTGTTAAACATAAATAAAAACAGGATACAATGATTTGCAAATCATGTTCAACCTATATTTAATTGAATACAGACAAGATATTTGATGTTCAAACTGATGAACCTTATTGTTTTTAGCAAATAATCATTAACTTAGAATTTCATGGCTACAACACGTTCCAAAAAAGCTGGGATAGGGTCATGTTTACCACTGTGTTACATCACCTCTTTTAACAACATTCAATAAACGTTTGGGAGCTGAGGACACTAATTGTTGAAGCTTTGTAGGTGCAATTCTTTCCCTTTCTTGCTTGATATACAGCTTCAGCTGTTCAACAGTCCGGGGTCTCCGTTGTCGTATATTTTACGCTTCATAATGCGCCGCACATTTTCAATGGGAGACAGGTCTGGACTGCAGGAAGGCCAGTCTAGTACCCGCACTCTTTTACTATGAAGCCATGCTGTTGTAACACGTGCAGAACGTGGTTTGGTATTGTCTTGCTTAAATAAGCAGGGGCGTCCATGAAAAAGGATGTTGCTTGGATCCGGGCATATGTTTCTCCAAAACCTGTATGTACCTTTCAGCATTAATGGTGCCTTCACAGATGTTTAAGTTACCCATTCCATTGGCATTAACACAGCCCCATACTATACAGATTCTGGCTTTTGAACTTTGCGTCCATAACAGTCCGGATGGTTCTTTTCCTCTTTGGTCCGGAGGACACGACGTCCACAATTTCCAAAAACTATTTGAAATGTGGACTCGTCGGACAACATAACACTTTTCCACTTTGCATCAGTCCATCTTAGATGAGCTTGGGCCCAGAGAAGCCGGTGGTGCTTCTGGGTGTTGTTGATAAAAGGCTTTTGCTTTGCATAGTACAGTTTCAAGTTGCACTTACGGATGTAGCGCCGAACTGTATTTACTGACATTGGTTTTCTGAAGTGTTCCTGAGCCCACGTGGTGATATCCTTTACACATTGATGTCAGTTTTTGATGCAGTGCCGCCTGAGGGATCGAAGGTCACGGGCATTCAATGTTGGTTTTCGGCCTTGCCGCTTACATGCAGTGATTTCTCCAGATTCTCTGAACCTTTTGATGATATTATGGACCGTAGATGATGAAATCCCTAAATTCCTTGCAATTGTACATTGAGGAACATGGTCCTTAAACTGTTCGACTATTTTCTCAGACACTTGTTCACAAAGAGGTGAACCTCGCCCCATCTTTGCTTGTGAATGACTGAGCAATTCAGGGAAGCTCCTTTTATACCTAATCATGGCACCCACCTGTTCCCAATTAGCCTGTTCACCTGTGGGGTGTTCCAAACAGGTGTTTGATGAGCATTCCTCAACTTTCTCAGTCTTTTTGCCGCCTGTCCCAGCTTTTTTGGAACGTGTTGCAGCCATAAAATTCTAAGTTAATGATTATTTGCTAAAAACAAGTGTTACGAGCTGTCACTCTGTTGTTGTTTGATGTTGTCTTTGGTTTGCGAACAAAAATTTAACATACGAGTGATCGTCAGACACTCCACTGCAAGATAGCGGCAGCGAACGTCACAACAAAGTATGAAGGTACAGCTAACTATTGTTTACTGTTTGTTTATTGTTTGCTTGTTTTTTTGCACCAACAGTGCAAGGGAATGAAGCAGAGAGGTCTTGTACAGGATTTCACTCCTTTCACAAAATCATATCAAATGTAAATTAATGGATTTGCAGAAATTGTAGAAATACTATAGACAGAAACATGTAAAGAATGCAATAATGCAGAATAAGGATTTCATGACAATAAGAGAAAACAATGAAACAATGTGAAACCTTAGGACAAGATTAGATGTATTTTCAATGAGTTTTTAAAGTGGAAGGAAACACAAACATTTTTTGGGTAAGAATATGTTGTATGTGCCCCCACTAGTCTAAACACAGTATTCTGATAAATCGTGGAATAAGAAGTAAACAGCTAAAATCAAAAGATTTCTGCAAGTTATCGCACCAAACACCGGAGCCTGCTAACCTGATTTCCGGGTTTAGTCAGACGTTCACAATACAAGTGCAAGGGCACTTGTGACGTTAATTTCAATTGACAGCAGAGGGTGATATTGCCCAACAGGGCTGCCCTCTGGGATCGGTGCAATTGATGAATTAATGTTTAATTCTTACTCCACAAACACAATATTAATCAGTATACAGTGTTTAGACTAGTTAGGGAACATACAACATATTCTTGCCCAAAAACCTTTGCCATTTCAGATTCAATAAACATTGCCAGAGAGCAGGTCCCCGGTGACGTTAGAGTTTTTCCGTCCTCCGATTACTTTAGAGCTACTCGAGTGGATTACGTGAAGCCGGCAGCTGAGTAAGAGGACGAACATGACGGAAATAATGGTTAAAAATTCATTTTAAAGGCGTACTTTTCAAGACAAACTGGACATTGTGACAGTAAGTCAGACAATGCTTGTAGCTGGCTGGTTTGTTTTCAACCCGATTAAGGATTTATTTGTCACTTAAACAACTACATAGCAGTCCCACCACTAGCTAGTAAGAGTGGATGGATTTTGTGTATAAATAATTCACATCTCTGGTGAGTATGATGTGTTTTATTGAAAATGTTTAGGTTTTTGTCATGTTATTAGATAAATAATGATCGTGAACTGCTCTAAAAATGTGGCATCAGAATCACAGTTGCACTTTTGCCTGCTAAAACAGCACGCTTGACTTGAGTAACCCTGGTTTATTAAAAATGGATCGGTAGGAGTCGGCACGGTAGACGACTGGTTAGCACATCTGCCTCACAGTTCTGTATATAAGATATACAGGGCTTGACATGAACTGTTTAGGTCACTGTGGCTACTGGTTTTTAAGAGTAAATAGCCACTTAACATTTTGACCAGCCACAATTTTATATTGTAAGGTTTTCCCATCGAAGTACATTCGTCAACAGGAGTCTTTGGTGCAAAGTGAACATTATCCTTTGCGGATGGAACTTTTTCCCCATTGAAGTACATACATCAACAAAAGGGGGTCGGAGGGTGCTGGGGTACTGAATGAAGGCTTACGTCAGAATTGTACCACCCACCACTGCTAACAGATAATGAGAAGCGCCATAGACGAGCTAGCAAAACCAGCATCCATATTGGGGTCATTAAAAACCTTTAAACCACTAATATTTGAAGACAGTTGGTGCAGCACCACATGCAGGCAGAGCATATTGTTACCACAATAGCATAGTTGCCTAAATCATATCTAAACCTTTTTCTAAAACTAGAAAAAAAAATAAAAAATTTAACATTGGTATTTATTGTGACATAAGTAAGTAAGCAAGTTAAAAATGACCTGGGCAATTATGCTATCAGGCTAACAATTTAACAAGTAACAAAGGCATATATTCATTTTCCTCTGTGAAAAACAGCAATAATATTACTGCAGCTTAGTTGCGACGGTCTTTTTCATAATCAAATCTGTGTATTATATGTATACTGTATACTATACTGCCCCCTGGTGGCCAAAGTACAAAGGAGTACCACAATGTCCATTGATTTGAAGCAAGAGACTGTGTTTCAAAAACTGTTAGATTTTTAAAGTCGATTACATTGTTATTACTATGTCTTTTTATGAAGTATAATACTTTAGAGTAATATTTCTATTATTAAAAAAAACCGTTTAATTTTCTTGTGTAATTTGAGTGTTCTGGAACAGATTAACGGCATTTCCATTCATTTCAAAGGTGAAAGTTGATTTGAGATACGAGTGATTTGAGTGGTCACAGAACGAACGAACATCCTTAAATGTGTCTTCATAAAAGCTGCTGTAAACAAACCACAAATCGCTAATTTAGAAAGAAGGTAAAATGTGTTTGAGCCTTCACTCCCGTTCTCATCGCCACCCAATAATGCAGCTTGACCGACTAGCTCTATCACTGCAGTTTGCTAGCAGTGCGGCAAGCCCTGGGCCTCATTAGTTCTTTGAGTGGAGCTGGGCCTCATTAGTTCTATCAGTGGATGTCCTTGTTAACGCTAACAAGTAGCCAGCTGACAGCTCCATTCCGTCCCCCTCCCGTGCCCCCTCCTGCCTGTGTCATGACAGCTTTAACCACGGTGGAAATAGCAAGCAACCATTTACGAGCGGCGACCGTTCTCTCTTAACCAGATGACTTCTTTTTACATTAAGCTAGCAAAAGTAGGGCAGATGTCTGTGTGACTGGTTGTAAACTTGATAATGACCGCCATGTTAATCCCACCCCACACTCCCGGCCTGCCTCCTCTCCTGCTCCGTACCTGACTGGTAACAGGATTAACCTCATAAAGCAGGAAGCCTCTTGTTATTGCTGAATGCCGATTGGACGACGTGACAAAGCTTAGTGTAGCAAATTAAAATAATACTGCTAAACAAAAAGCCCACAAGACGTTAGCACTCATGCTAATTATTGTTAGTGCTAGCAGCTATTTTGTACCGAATCAAATCAGGTCGCTCTTTTAACACTGGCTAGCTATGATTTGGAAACCTGTTTCATCCTGTCGCTTGGAATCAAATCTACTCTGCATACAGTACATAGTTATTTTTTTTAATTATTGTTTTAATGGTTTCATTGAGTAAATGTGCATTTTCATAGGTAGAAATGAAAATTTGTAAGACACATTTAAAAGTAAAACTTTTAAAAATGTTACAAATTAAAAGTACTTAAAAATGAAACGAAAAGAAATCAGATCAAGATTAAATTCTATGTTCTAGATTACAAAAAAATAGAATTAAATAAAAAAGTAAATAACATGGAAAATAAATTAAAACTTTACAGTAAAATTTAAATAAACTAAACGTTGAAATTCAAAATACAACGAATTCAAATAAAAGGACAAATAAAATGAAACACAAATTGAATTAAAAATAAGTAAAATTAAGATAAAGACAGTTAAATTAAAAATGTAATTGAAATTAAAACTAAATTCAAATTCCATTACAAAATAAATAAATCAATCAAAATCAAATTATTTTTTAGAATGAGATTAAAAAAAACATTTAAAAAACTAAACATGAAAATAGCTGAACAATAAATAAAATTAATTTAAAATAACAAATCCAATTAAATTTAAATGAAATAAAACATTAGAAATTAGAATGAAATAACAGACAAATTTAGACCCAAAATATATCTGACAAGTGACATTAAAATCTAAATGGTTTTAATTAATACATTAAAATAAACATCTTCGATTTCCTTTTTCTTGAATTTGCATTTGCTCTCAAGATTTGTTATTCCCAGGTGTTTTCTAAATTTTGTGTATTTTATTGTGAGCTTTGCATCTTTACTATATGTCTTAAGTTATTGCCCTCTTGTAACAATATTTGTTCATAATATTCTTGATTTTGTGGAGTTTAGCGAATGTTTTTTAAGTTTGGAAGAAAAACAAGTTCAACGGTATCCTGTGTTAAATGTCAACGTTTATCTAGATTTAATGTAATGTATTTGTGATCCCATCTCATGAAGTTTGGGATTACTTCTTTTAAATCTCATCCCTCGCTGAAAGACTTAATCCCAAATATGTTTTTGGCCTTCTCGCCATGGTTGTTGTGGTCTTTTGTCGACCCCTGGATGCCACTCCTCTTTCCTCTCCATTAACTGATGGCTCATGTGGTATCTGGGTGGTTTGGGCTGGTACCCGCACCTCGGACAAAGGCGAGGGGAGGGTGGTCGGGGGGCTAGTTTGGCGGCCCCCCAGCCTGATCCAATCTGACCTGATGTTCCCGCCGCTCCTCTTTTGGCTTCTTTTCTTCATCGCCTATTAAAATCAAAGCGAGAAGGAGAGGCGGCGGGATCTTGGCTTTAATTAAATTACATTATTGTTAACGTCAGCGTCGCAGGGGCCGACTCGGGCTCATGCGCTCTGCCTTCCTCCTCCTCTTTCTCCTTTACTTCCTGACAGACCTATAAAGGATGAGGAGAAGGAGAGGGGGTGACGAAAGGGGATGTGTCACACATCCTCTCCGTAATGTATTCTAATGCTCTCTTGCGTTGATTTGAATTTTTAAAAGGATGGAAGCGGGGACGTCATGTTATGCGGGGAATATGTTCACAGTGAATATTCAATGAGCGCGTGCTTATTTTGTATACATGAATGTAACAAGGTGGCCGCCCTACCTAATGCGGAGTGAAGGGCCCTCGCATGCACGCAAAAAGCGTTTCGAACACCGCCACCGCGTTATGAATACACATGCGGACGTCAACATGTTGCGTTCATTACCTTCTACAAACAGAAAGCCAAAAGGCCGAAATGAATAGAGTTCTCCCGAAGATTTTTTTTTACATTTTTTTTTTATTGAGCCCCCGATACCCGTTTCACTTAGCAACCTGAAATTGGGATATGTCTATTATGAACAGACACACACAAACGTCTCAGGAAGCCATGCTTAAAAAACACACAGGCACTCTGTAATTTTGGCCATTTCTAGCGGTCCTTCAAAGACAAACTCCTCCTACAAAGTTCTCGAAAATCAGCCCCCAAATCCTGCTTCAGGTTTGGTAGTCATGTCTATCATGAATAGACCCACAAAAAGTCTCAGGAAGTCATGCTCGCCAAGACTGGAAAGCTGCCATTTTGGCATTGTGGCCACATGCAGTGGTCCTACAAAGATAAACTCTTAGAGAGATGTGGAATGTTCAGCCCTTGAAACCAGTTCCAGATAGCGGTATGAAATTTGGTAGGTCTATCACGAGTTATCCCACAAAAAAGTGTCAATAAGCCATGCTTGAAAAGGAAGGCTGCCATATTGGATTAACGCAGACATTTTGGCCATTTCAAAATGGTCCTTTGAAGAAAAACTGCTAGCTTGTTCTCGAAAATTCAGCCCCCGTAGCCCGTTTCACGTAGCAACATAAAATTAGGTTGGCTTGTCTATCATGAGTAGACCCACAAAAAAGTATCAAGAAGCAATGCCTGAAAAGACACAGAAAGTCTGCCATTTTGTTTTGAATTTGAGGGTAATGTTGGCCATTTCCAGTTTTCCTACAAAGATCAAATTCTGCATGTTTTTTAAAGATTCTGCCTCCCGAAGGCTGTTTGACTCAGCAATATGAAATTTGGTAGGCACGTTTCTCCTTAGTAGACCCATAAAAAGTCTCTCAAAACCATGCCCTAAAAGAAGCAGGAAGTCTGCCATTTTTATTTGAATTTTGGGTTAATGTTGGCTATTTCTAGTTTTCCTAGTAAGGTGAACTCCTGCTAGAGACATTTTGAAAATTCAGCCCAGAATCTTGTTTCAGTTAACTACATGAAATTTTATGGACTTGTCTATCATGAGTAAACCCCCGAAAAGTCTCAAGCAGCCATGTTTTTCTGAGTATTTGACAGTTAATCCTACACGTAACGCCACTCGTGTTCTGCTCTCGTCCCGTAGCTCGTAGGTCAGCGCTTTTATTTATAGAAAACAACCTCGTCGATGTGGAGACTGGATGCCGTAGCAGATGTCGTTTTGAAGGATGTATCTCTTCTTATGAATAAATCACCGCCTTCCATAATTGATGATGGAAAAAAGATGCAGATGTGACAATAGTTGGCGCGACCGTTGTTTAAAACACTATTGGAGTCCTTCCAGATGTGCTTGTCTTAACCCCATACCCCCCGCCCCCCCACACACACACACACTAAAACGCCGCATTTCGACTTTAATTCACTGCATTCGCTGTCTTTTTTGGCTTTGATGGATACTGGTGGAGTTAGTTAATAAAACAGCTTATTAACCTTAATGACAAGGTGATCTTTTACCATTGATAGCTTGTCTGGGACTTAATTAAAGATGATACACTTTTAATTAAGCACTCTCGCCGCCGTCGTCACGGCGACCTCTCCTCCTGCAGTTTGTCGTCAAAAAGCTTACGCGGCAAAATCAGGTCACCCACGACGGATACAGTCCTCTATTCGTCGTCTTTAGCAAGTTAGCCCATCAGCTGGTGAGTGTCGCCACAGTTTTTCACTCTACAGAACACGTTTTTATGCGACTTGTTTTGCCCCGCTTGACTCACTGTAGAACTCATTTTAATTTGGGTCATATTCTGCATTTAATACAGTAAAATAATACTTTTGGTTGTTGTTGTTTTTAAACTCCAGAGGTTATCAACTGGTGTCACCCTGGAACATACACGGTACGGTAATCCCTTGTTTATTGTGGGGGTTAGGTTCCGGACCACCCCCACCATAGGTGAAAACCCTGAAGTAGCAGCAACAAATTGTTTCGATTATCTATCCATATTTTAAAGTTGTATGAACCTCCCCAGACTCTTATTCTTTCTTTCCCACACTCCTATTAACCTCTACAATTCTCTTATAAACACTTTCTATACTCTTAAACTGCTTTGAAACGCTTAAACATACAGTAATCCACAGTAGTACTGTACACTACGTACTGTATATTTTATTCCTTTTATTGTGTTCAAATGATTTTTTTTAAAAATGGTTTTAATGATTCAGGCTAGGGAGCATTTACAGAATTTTACCCTTCAACATTTTACAGTATACACTCGAAATCCCACGATATGGTGTATTATCTGTAATATCCATCCATCCATCCATTATCTGAGCCGCTTATCCTCACGTGGGTCGCGGGCGTGCTGGAACAAGTGCGTGAGAAAATAGTCGAACAGTTGAAGGACAATGTTCCTCAACGTACAATTGCAAGGAATTTAGGGATTTCATCATCTACAGTATCATCAAAAAGTTCAGAGAATATGGAGAAATCACTGCATGTAAGCGGCAAGGCCGAAAACCAACATTGAATGCCCGTGACCTTCGATCCCTCAGGCGGCACTGCATCAAAAACCGACATCAATGTCTACAGGATATCACCACGTGTGCTCAGGAACACTTCAGAAAACCAATGTCAGTAAATACAGTTCGGCGCTACATCCGTAAGTGCAACTTGAAACTCTACGATGCAAAGCAAAAGCCATTTATCAACAACACCCAGAAGCGCCACTGGCTTCTCTGGGCCCGAGCTCATCTAAGATGGACTGATGCAAAGTGGAAAAGTGTTCTGTTGTCCGACGAGTACACATTTCAAATTGTTTTTGGAAATTGTGGACGTCGTGTCCTCCGAGCCAAATAGGAAAAGAACCATCCGGACTGTTATGGACGCAAAGTTCAAAAGCCTGCATCTGTAATAGTATGGGGCTGTGTTAATGCCAATGGCATGGGTAACCTACACATCTGTGACCATGCACCATTAATGCTGAAAGGTACATACAGGTTTTAGAGAAACATGCTGCCATCCAAGCAACGTCTTTTTCATGGACGCCCCTGCTTATTTCAGCAAGACAATGCCAAACCACATTCTGCACGTGTTACAACAGCGTGGCTTCGTAGTAAAAGAGTGCGTGTACTAGACTGGCCTACCTGCAGTCCAGACCTGTCTCCCATTGAAAATGTGCGGCGCATTATGAAGCGTAAAATACGACAACGGAGACCCGGACTGTTGAACAGCTGAAGCTGTACATCAAGTAAGAATGGGAAAGAATTCCACCTACAAAGCTTCAACAATTAGTGTCCTCAGTTCCCAAAAGTTTATTGTTTTTGTAGTTTGTTTTTAAAAGAAAAGGTGATGTAACAAAGTGGTAAACATGAACGTGTTCTTTTTTGGAACGTGTTCCAGCCATAAAATTATAAGTTCATGATTATTTGCTACAAACAATAAAGTTTATCAGTTTGAACATCAAATATCTTGTCTTTGTAGTGTATAACGCTCCAATTTCAATGGAATTGGGGTTGTACCTATCTATCTATCTATCTATCTATCTATCTATCTATCTATCTATCTATCTATCTATCTATCTATCTATCTATCTATCTATCTATCTATCTATCTATCTATCTATCTATCTATCTATCTATCTATCTATCTATCTATCTATATATAGTGAGATATATATATAGATATATATATAAGTCAGCATCATTGCAGACGCTGCACCAATCCACCTGTCGATCTCCCGTTCCATTCTTCCACACTTTTCCGACCGAGGACCATGGTCTCAGATTTAGAGGTGCTGATTCTCATCCCAGCCGCTTCACACTCGGCTGCGAACTCCTCCAGTGAGAATTGGAGATCACGGCTTGATGAAGCGAACAGAACGACATCATCTACAAAGACCACAGATGCAATACTGAGGCCACCAAACTGAACCCCCTCTACGCCTCGGCTGCGCCGAGACATTCTGTCCATAAATGTTATGAACAGAATCGGTGACAAAGGGCGGAGTTCAACCTTCACCGGAAACAAATCCGACTTACTGCTGGCAATGCGGACCAAGCTCTGACACCGGTCGTACAGGGACCGAACCCGTATCAGGGGGTAAATACAAGACAAACATCGTTTTAGAAATCGCCGACTTATGCTATCCGTCAATGGAAAACCCTATTGATGGACTAGCTAACATTTGCATTAGATCACGGAGGGATTTACCTTTAAATAAAGAATATTTTCACACAAACACCGTAGTAACGCCTACAGACAGACAATATAACAATACTCACGGGCATAAATTCTTCGTAATCTCTGAAAAACAAGTTTAACAAAGTTTTATTGCAACTTTCTTCTTCTGCTCTTTTTTTGGCTTCCTATAATATTTTTATTTATTATTTTTTTTATTTCTATTTTTTAATATATTAGTATTTTACTTGTTAATAATTTATTTTCTGGCTGTTTTATTAAGTTATATTTAAAGTTGAGTATTGGTAGTCAAATAAATACAAAGTTTTGAAATCAATGATTAATCATGTTTATTAAACACAATTTCAATATCAATCAAAATAATTATCATTACTTATTCACCATATATATATATACACGATCTGCTTATATTAAGTCAATACTACATCACAATATTGCTTATCAGTTATGTGTTTTAAAAATGTTTTTGGAAAATATTTAATAATAACTATCAGTCGCACACTAACTGTGTCATTTTTGTACATTGAAATAACAATAGAATGTTCTGTCATCACTGTCATTTTAATTATTTGATTTATAAAAGTAAGTTGGGGTCCTATTTACACGATTGCAATTTACTTTTTTTTTAATTGCACATTAGGGTGACAAGCTTATGTAGTCTTATTTTATTGTATTTGTAAATAGAATTTTATGTCATACAATATAGTATGTGCCTGCTCATTTTAGCTGTATGACCAGGATGAATGCAACTTAGTGTTAAACAGCTGCAATTCCTTGTAAAAGTGCTCATCATGCTGAATTGTGTGTATTTATTAGCACACCATTAAATAGACTTATATGGGGACGCGTTGAGGGTGTTGGTACGTGTCCGCCTGCAGACATGCAAGCTTATGTTTTTTTGCTGCATTTTGGAAGTGTTTGTGACATCTCCGGTGGGGCCGCTTTGTGAAGCCCACGCATAATTTCAAAGTACACATGAGCCTGATGGCCCCCCACCACACACACACACACACACACACTGACGCTGATAGGACGCTGATACGTCCTGGCACACACAGGGGAAATTAACAAAATGTACGCCGCCTCAGTTTTTCGTTTGTGGTGGTTGTTTGGACTTGTGTTTTGCAGACAGCATGGCTTTTTTTTCCTGAATGTTGACATTATTTTTTTATTCTACTGAAGACTAAACTGTAGAGGTAATGATTTTAAAACTCATTTGAATATACTTAACTTTCATACAAATGGAAAAAAAACATGAAGGTAGAAATCAAAATCATCTTTATTTGCCAAGTATGTCCAAAAAACACACAAGGAATTTGTCCACGGTAATTGGAGCCGCTCTAGTATGACAACAGACAGTTGACAGGTAACACTTTTGAGACATAAAGACATTGAGAAAAACAGTCACTGAGCATTAATGGGTTGCTAGTTATCTGGTAATGCCAGTACAATTTTTTTTTACTTTATTTTTTTTGACAATTGTGCAAAAAGATGCAGAGTCCTCTAGCACTTAGAGCAGTTTGAATGACTAATATTGCAATAGTCCAGTACAATGACCATTGTGCAAAGGGCGCCGAGACTTCAAGCGAGTAGTACGATAGTCTGGGACAATGTTGATTGTGCAAATGTTGCAGATACTCTTCAGTCAGTGTGCAAATGCAGATGCTACTCTGGCATGAGTGGCAAGTATTGGTCAACAACAGATATGCAAATAGTGCAGCGTGGTGAGACTACTACAGTGAGTGCACGAGTAATATATAATTGGCCCGACAGAAATGTGACAACAAACTCAAGACAAAAAATTGCCAGCATGTTGCAATGGAATTGTAGGTTAGGTGTTTAAGAAGTTGATTGCAAGAAGCTGTTGGAATGTCTGCTAGTTCTAGTTTGCATTGATCGGTAGCGCTTACCTGTGGGAAGGAGCCGGAAGAGCCGGTGACCGGGATGTGGAGGGTCCGAGAGGATTTTGCACGCTCTTGTCTTAGTTCTGGCAGCGTGCAAGTCCTCAAGGGTGGGTAGGGGGGTGCCGACAATCCTTTCAGCAGTTTTGATTGTCCGTTGCAGTCAGAGTTTGTCCTTTTTTGTAGCAGCACCAAACCAGACTGTGATAGAAGAACACAGGACTGATTCGATGACTGCTGTGTAGAACTGCCTCAGCAGCTCCCGTGGCAGGCCGTGCTTTCTCAGAAGCCGCAGGAAGTACTTCCTCTGCTGGGCCTTTTTGAGGACGGAGTTGATGTTGATTGCCCACTTCAGGTCCTGAGAGACTATAATTCCCAGGAACTTGAAGGTCTCGACGGTTGACAAATGATCGGTTTCATGGTGTTGCCATCGTTAAGCATTTTATTACCTGTAAGGTGATTGTTTAAAGTAAAATGTTATGACTTAATTCTCATAAAATGATGACTATTTTCTTGTAAAATTGTACCTTTAATCTGTTAAAATTACACAATATTACAACTTTATTCTTATATTACACCTTTGTCATACTATTATGACTTTTATATACTAAAGAAATTCTAAAATGTAGTATTTTGTCATATTACAACTTTATCTTCTTAAATATATTTTTTTGTAATATTACAACTTTAGTCTTATAAAAAAAATAACTTTCATATTATTACAACTTCATTTTCATAAAATTATTTTCATGTAGTATTACAATTTTACTTGTAAAATCCTGACTTTTTTCAATGTATTATGAAAACTTTATTCTCATATTACGCATTCATTTTCATAAAATTACCTCTCTTATAGCATGACTTTATTCTTTTACAATTCCAATTATTTTCTCGTAATATTACAACTCTTCTATGTGTATGTGTGTATGTCTGGAAATGTGTGTATATATATATATATATATATTTATATATATATAGTGTGTGTCTGTGTGCATACAAGGGTGTCGAAGTGGGGGTACACGTTACAGGGGACCCCCTGGGCATTTATACATTTTAAGATTTGTTTTTTCTTCTATTTAAATGTTTCAGATAGGAAAAGAAAAGTCAGAAGTGTTAAGATAAAGTAAATTCGCTGTTAAAGTTCAGTAAGGTTGTTTTGATCAAATTAAGACAGTTTGAGACAAGTTACTGTACACCCACATTGACAACAAATCCACAATCCATGGTTAGCGACTTGGGAAGAAACGGCTAACAATGCCTCAGCTGTTTGCCGTCAGTTCTCGGCTCTCATTTGCTCTGATTTCATTCAATGTGGGAATACTAGTACAGTTAATTCCACTTCACTGTTGTGTTTGGGACAGCGCTGTTTTGTCTGTAAGCAGCAAAGCAGTTTACAGGATGCTGTAGCATTAGCTGGTCGAGGGTGGTAGAGAGTGAATGAAGAGAGCGAGTGGTGAAGCAGACAGCATAAAATTATGCCTTTTCTCTCACAATATTACAACTTCATTTTAGCAAAATTAAGATTTTTATTCTCATAAAATTGCAATCCTTATTCTCATGAAATTACCACTTTTTCCTCATATTACAAAATTAAATTTTTTTCAGATTTGTAATTAATTCAAATACACCTTTTTCTAGTTATATTACGGAAGACATTATTCTAGTTAAAGTTTCCTTACATTACAACTTCTAAAAATTCGGTTCTACTGTCATCCAACTGCCTTTTTATCGTAATATTGTGCCTTTTTTTGCAATACAACTTTATTCAAACAAAATGTAGTTTTTACTTGTAATAATGCAACTTCATTCTCCTAAAATTACCGTTTTTTTTTTCATATTCCCAATTTAAATCCCATATGATTTTTGTATTTATTTTTTTTTTCTCAAAATAATGACCTAATTCTGTTAAAGCAATGACTTATTTCTCGAAATGTAACTTGAATCTCGCAAAATTAGTTAATTTTTATTTAACTCGAAGTAATTTTTAATCAGCAAGATTAAAGATTAAAGTTTATTGTATATGTATAGCGCTAATATACATTTGATAGCCAGTCAATTAGCCACTAAGCTACTTGTACGAAGCAGAGCAATCTCTTCTATGCATTGGCCTGGCTCCACACCGCTTCGAACTATTTCATACTCCTAAATTCTTGATGCGCGCCTCTGCGGCTAGCGAAGTGGGAGCATCCACGTTGGCCCTATGCGGCGTACACACCGCGCAACGATTTGGATGTTGCGGCGGCGCGGCTCCACCCGGGTCCCCTCGGTTGGATCCCATTCGTCCATTAGCGCCATCTGTGCCGTCCCCGCGCCGTCTGTGAGGGCCCCGCCACCCGTGCCAAAACTATTGGCATTTCTCTGGAACAAGCGCAGGGACGATGCCGAGAGCACTTTGCTGCCAATGATGTGTACTTATTCACACACACACACAAAAAAGGAGGGAGAGGAGAAGGCTTCAACTCCAGGGAAGCAGATGGGCACCAAACATCTGCAACCACTACAAAATGGCTACAAGGCAAGAGGTAAACACCATTGATTTGTACTCAGCACTTAGCATTTAAATAGTTCTCATTCGAATCATAACTGACTTCAAAGAAAAATGGCTTTTTGAGACTTTTTTGTGGGTCAACTCATGATTTACATGTCTACCAAATGTCATGTTGCTGAATGAAACTGGTTTCCTATGCTGAATTTTTAAAACCATAGGAGGAGGAGTTTGACTTTTCCGGGGCCAGAGAAAACAGCCAAAATGACCGCTGCAAACTGACTTTCTTTGTCTTTTTGGAACATGGCTTATTGAGACTTTTCTGTTAGTGTACCTATAATAGACCTGTCTTTCACATTTCATGCTGCTAATTAAAACTGAGTTAGGGGACTGAATTTTCAAAAACTCTTTGTGAGAAGGAGTTTGACTTTTGGAGCCACAGGAAATGGCCAAAATGAGCATAAGCTGGACACTTATGCAGAATGGTCATTGTACTGGACCAAAATGGCAGACGTCCACTGTCTCAATTTCAATTTCATATTGCTAACTGAAACTGGCTTTGGGGGCTGACTTTTTTTCTGAGTTTTGGGGCCCAGGGAAATTACCAAAATGAGCCTAAAATGCCCACTTCAAACCAAAATGGCAGACTTTGTGTGTCTTCTAGAGCATGTCCTACAGAGAATTTTTTTGTGGGTTTGCTAATGATAGGCTAATGATAGGTGAGTCTACCAGATTTCACATTTCTAAGTGAAACTGGCTTCGGGGGAATTTTAAACAACTTTACAGGAGGAGTTCGTCTTTGTAGGACCAATGTGAACCTAAAATGGTCACTTTGAGCGAAGATGGCAGACTTCCTCTGTCTTTTTGGGCATGGCTTCTTGAGAGGTTTTTTTTTGTTTTTGTTTGTTTTTTAACCAAATGTCATGTAGCTAATGCCTAGATCAGATTACAGGATTTTAGCCCCAATTAGCTATCGTAGGCAATTTCACAAGTCACGAACGACAAAACTTCTTGCAGTGTGACATAATCCACGGCCAACGATTTGGCCCTACGATAGATTGAACGACCACTCGAAATGACTTTTTGTGGTTCTACTCATGATAGACATCCATCCATCCATTTTCTGTACCGCTTATCCTCACTAGGGTCACAGGCGTGCTGGCACCTATCTCAGCTAACACTGAGCGAGAGGTGGGATACACCCTGAACTGGTTGCCAGGGACAAACAATCATTCACGCTCACATTCACACCTATGGACAATTTAGAGCAGGGGTGTCAAGCAAATTTTTGTCTCGGCCGCATTGTAGTTAAGATTTCCCTCAGAGGGCCGTTAAAACAGTGAAATATTTAATCACCAAATCATATTATTTCCATTACACAACAAATTGAGGGATAACTAGTTTTGAAATCAGAAGACAAGGATAATAGTTTGTTCAAGTATTGTTTATGTTACTGTAGAAGAAGGGTTTGGTAACAGAAAAATGCAATATCTCAACATTATTGTTTATTATGACAATTTGGAATTTGGGTATAGATTTGAGTAAAAATCACGGACGTTGACGAGCATGATTTGCTTTCGCGGGCCACATAAAATGATGTGGCGGGCTGCATCTGGCCCCCAGGCCTTGAGTTTGACACAAAACAACCATTCACACTCACATTCACACCTATGAGCAATTTAGAGTCTTCAATTAACCTACCATGCATGTTTTTCGGATGTGGAAGGAAAACGGAGTACCTGGAGAAAACCCATGCAAGCACAGGGAGAACATGCAAACGCCACACAGGCAAGGCGAGGTTTGAACCCCAGTCCTCAGAATTGTGAGGCAGATGTGCTAACCAGTCGTCCACTGTTCTACCCCATGATCGACATGTCTACCAAATTTTATGTTGCTAAGCAAAACTGGCTGACATCTTCATCTTCTCTTGTGGGTAAATAAAAAAAAAAAAAAAAGTGCACCATGAGAGACTGATTGGTGCAGACGCTCAAGTTCAGAGATGCTTCTTCCAGACTTCCAGGCATATGTTGCTGCCGTTTGCTAACTTTTTAGCGCAAGCTGTCGCGGCTGATCCCTGGGTCAACTGATTACAGCTCCGATGGCGACATTCCGCTCTGTCAGCTTCCCCCGTTCGGAGTGTTTGATACTCAAGCACTGCATCACAGGCAGACGGTTTAATACCCTCCCGTAAATTTTGCTGCTAACTCTGGTGCCTGCATCAGCGCTATCTGTTTGTGGACTTATCTGTTTAGCATAACGCTAACTCACGAATGACTGACACAAGGTCCCATTGAAAACACTCATGAGAATTGATAAAATGCTAACATTGGTTAGCATTTTATCAATTCTCACGAGAAATAGGACCCAACTACAGGGTAAGATGTTAAAACCTAATTGGTCAAACTCAGCACTTTTTTTTGTATTCAGATTTCTATCAACTCTTCCATTAGCATTTGATCAGTTCTCATTAGAAAGTTTACATGACTTAAGAGCATAATCTAGACCAGCGATTCTCAACTCGTGGATGGGGAGCCAAAAGAGGGCCACGTACCCATTTTGCGGACAGGTAATAAAAGAAATTACTGTAATTTCTTGTGTATAATGCGCAAAAAATCTTCAACAGTCAACAGAGTTGTTAAAATTCTGTTTAAATCAGTTCGTCCCGTAATCCCAGAAATAGTTGTAATAATGTGAATGTTAATCGATCTTATGTGTGGTTATTCCCCCGCCGCAGCTTTATTTGTGTCTTAACTGTTTTCTTATCATCTTGCACCAGGAGTGAACGTGTTATCTGGGCACATGACCTCTCTATCTTTTAGTACATTGTGTAAGCCGGTTGTCATGCCAGTGGTCACTCACGTGGGAGGTGGAAAATACCTCTGCAAAGCCGCAATGTTTAGGCTAAACACTAGGGTCCGCCACAGTAATATATAAATTACTAAAGAACAAGTAAACCTTAGTATTAATAGTAATGAGTTGACTTAATGAGAAAAACAAATTCGGAGGGGGCGGCACGGTGACCGACTGGTTAGCACATCTGCCTCACAGTTCTGAGGACCCGGGTTCAAATTCGGCCTCGCCTGTGTGGAGTTTGCATGTTCTCCCTGTGCCTGCATGGGTTTTCTCCAGGTACTCCGTTTTCCTTCCACATCCGAAAAACATGCATGGTAGGTTAATTGAAGACTCTAAATTGCCCATAGGTGTGAATGTGAGTGTGAATGGTTGTTTGTTTATATGTGCCCTGTGACTGGCTGGCGACCAGTTCAGGATGTACCCCGCCTCTCGCCCGAAGATAGCTGGGATAGGCACAGGCACACCCGCGACCCCAGTGACGATAAGTGCTACAGAAAATGGATGGATGGAAATTCGGAGGGGATCACCACTAAAATTTATTGCATATAAATATACGTATCATTGGATAGAAAGTCATGGGTGTACATTATACATAAGAAGAAGGGTTTTCCTGATTTTGTGGGGTTGAGAACGTGTCATACATAAGAAAGTACGGTACATGTACATTTTATTTATTTATTTATTTTTTCGGCACCGTACAGAGGTGTACTCAATTCCTACACGAATCCTAGTTTCCTTGTTCTCTAGCCACTATTTTCTCTGTAAATAAATACAGTGCAGCTTAGCCTTTGGATGGCGGACGTCACAGCAAGCAATATGCCTTTGGCGGCACAGCAAACTCTTCAATCTGCCTTCATGCTTTTTGTTCTTCTGTTACTATAGTTTAGCATATCAACTGTTAGCTTGTTAACATTTTATTACTTATCATGGCATGATCTTGAATCCTTATTGATACGATTTAGCACTTTTTCTACTCAGATTATCTAGCTTTATGATGGCACATTTTCCCATTAGCATGTTAGCATTCTAGCTTTTCTTGTATTTTATGTTACGTAACTGTTGCCGTCCACGTGGAGCAACATCAATCTTTAAAGAGAAGAAATGTCCGAGTGGTTGGTGATCACGCGTTTGGCCGAGTCTCAGGTGGCTGCCATTTCCCAGCAGGCCAGATGGCAGCACTGTGTGGGCAGCGTGTGTGTGCGTGTATGAGGGGCTAGCGTCAAGATGGCCAGCAGTCTTGTGGACGAGGGAGGATTGCTCACACACTTTGTCCTTTGCAGCTGCGGTGTTGCTGCCTCCAAATTTGATTTTTAAGACCAAAAACAACCCTAAAATTGCTCCTTTAAAACAACATGGCAGACTTCCTGTGGCTTTTCAGACATACAGGGTAGCTTCTTGAGACTTGTGTAGGTTGGCTCGTAACAGACATGCCTTCCACATTTCATGTTGCTAAGTCAAACTAGCTTAGGGGGCTGAATTTTAAAAAACTCTTGGAGGAGTTTGTCTTTGAAAGACCACTCGAAATGTCCAAAATGGCCACGTTAATCCAAAATGGTAGACTTCCTGTCTTGTGAGTCAGGGTGCTTCTTTGATTGACTACATTCTGTTTCATGTCACATTTCACAGCATCATGACTCGGGGAGACTTCGGCTTTCCCCACACATATTAAGATTTTTATTTGGAGATTGTCGGCCCTGACCCATGTGGAACCCTATTATCGGGACAAAGCCCCTCTTAACTCAGACCTAAAGATGAATTTATAGGGTAATCTTTTAAAATATAAAATAGTTTGACATGCTTGGTCGGGAAGGAGCAAAATCGTAACAAAAAAACAGCCCAGTTGTCTTTATGTCTGTAACGGCCCTAATACCGCAAAAAGAATGATTGTAAAACGAAGAGTGCGTTTAGTCAGAACGTTTCAGTCGGACTCGCTAAATCCCTGATTAGCAAAGTTGAAAAGTATCAGTCGTACTTGCTGAAATCTTCTTAAGACAGCAGCTTATCACTGCAAAATAAACATCTTGCCACTGGATTACACGGCGACTTTTCCCACACTGCAGATGGACGATTGTTCCGAGATGATTCCGTCTCACTTTGTTTTGTGATCTGTTTAGTAGAAGTAAGTCATCCATCAGTTCATACGAGAAGCCAATAAGAAAAGAAAAAAAGCTTTTGGATGGTGTCTAATTCGACATCAAGCTGTCTGTGCAACAAGCAACACATGGCTGGCTAATTTACGTTTTGTACTTTTTCTTTGATTTGTAGATCAGGCTGGATTTGTTCATTATTTACTAAACCGTGCAAGGAAAGTAACTAACTAACTAAACAGAATTTGACAAAAACATCTTCCCGTAATTTAATAATTAATAATATAATAATAATAATCATAATTAATTTATTAATCATGTCATCAGGTGATTATACTTTATATTTACGTCATTATTAATTTACAGTGGGTACGGAAAGTCTTCAATTTTTCACTCTTTGTTATATTGCAGCACTTTGCTAAAATCATTTATTTTTTCCTCATTACTGTACACACAGCACCCCATATTGATAGAAAAAAACGGAATTGTTGAAATTTTTGCAGATTTATTAAAAAAGAAAACTGAAGTATCACACAGCCATAAGTATTCAGACCCTTTGCTGTGACACTCATATTTAACTCGGGTGCTGTCCATTTCTTCTGATCATCCTTGAGATGGTTCTACACCTTCGTTGGAGTCTAGCTGTGTTTGATTCTACTGATTGGAATTGATTAGGAAAGCCACACACACCTGTCTATATAAGACCTTTACAGCTCACAGTGCATGTCAGACCAAATGAGAATCATGAGGTCAAAGGATCTGCCTGAAGAGCTCAGAGACAGAATTGTGGCAAGGCACAAATCTGGCCAAGGTTACAAAAATAATTCTGATGCACTAAAAGTTCCTAAGAGCACAGTGGCCTCCATAATCCTTAAATGGAAGACGTTTGGGACGACCAGAACCCTTCCTAGAGCTGGCCGTCCGGCCAAACTGAGCAATCGAGGGAGAAGAGCCTTGGTGAGGGAGGTAAAGAAGAACCCAAAGATCACTGTGGCTGAGCTCCAGAGATGCAGTCGGGAGATGGGAAAAAGTTCTAGAAAGTCAACCATCTCTGCAGCCCTCCACCAGTCGGGGCTTTATGGCAGAGTGGCCCAACGGAAACCTCTCTTCAGTGCAAAACACATGAAAGCCCGGTTGGAGTTTGCCAAAAAAAAAAAAAAAAAACACCGGAAGGACTACAAAATGGTGAGAAATAAGATTCTCTGGTCTGATAAGACAACAATAGAACTTTTTGGCCTTAATTCTAAGCGGTATGTGTGGAAAAAACTAGGCACTGCTCACCTGTCCAATACAGTCCCAACAGTGAAGCACGGTGGTGGCAGCATCATGGGGGTGTTTTTCAGCTGCAGAGACAGGAGAGATTAATTTTTTTTACATTAATGAGGAAAAAAAAGAACTTTTAGCAAATTGCTGCAATATAACAAAGAATGAAAAATTTAAAGGGGTCTGAATACTTTCCGGACCCACTGTATGTGCAGTAGTTAGTTTTTTAGGTATTTAGTTTATTTTGTCTTTGTTTAAAACGACGTTCTATATATATATATATATATATATTGTTTTTTGGTTAACGTTATTTTTATTGCTATAATTGATGAGCGGCTAAGTGTCTTCATTGGGTGGACTTCCGAATTGATTGATTGATTAATTATTTAACAGTCATCCTTTATTTTTTAAAGACGTTAATATATTTTATTCAGTTGTAAAATAGGAATAATTTTACTTTTAGGTCTTGTATTTATATAATTTATGATTAATGGATGCTTGTGTTCATCAAAATATTTATTAATCACATCCCCATCAGTACGATGGTCCCCAACCACCGGGCCACGGACCGGTGCCATCTGGTACCGGGCCGTACAGATAGGTTTAAAATGTATTTATTTATTTATTTCCCCGGAGCTGTAGGCGGTGCACCCACCTCCCCATCCCGTCGGGGACACTCTGTCCACCCCCCTCCGTCGAAGATTAGATTCATAATTACTGTAATTATAGCCATTTGTATTTGTTATGAAATAAGTGCTTTTATTTTTTTTAAATGTATTCCGGACGTTTGCCTTCTAATGTATCTCCGCAAGTATGACGCCGTGTTATTATAAAAAAGTTTGTTCAATATCACATTTTTGACTGTAAAGACTTCTGGGAAATGACTGCCATGAGTTGAGAATCTCCCTAAAGTGGTCAGTGTGACTTTACATTCTCTATTACTAGTGCTATCTGTAAAGAAACTAGTTTCTGAAATTTCTTGGCACTCCCCTTCATCACCCCCTCTGTCGCCGGATGTTTGGCGGTCCGCAAAAGACATGTCCATCCTTGAACCGGTCCATCACTGAAACAAGGTTGGAGACCACTGCTTTATACTGTATATTTTTGGGAAATATTTACAGACCCTTTTCAAAAAAATTGTATATCAGGGAAAAGTTTATTTATTTCCATAATTCCATTAAAAAATGTAGACTTTCATACATTATAGATTCAGGGCCCACAATTTAAACAATTTCAAGTATTTATTTTTACATAATTTGGGCTTCCAGCTCATAAAACCCACAAAATAAGGAATTCAAAAAAATTTAATACTGTGAAGAAATCTGCCCAAATTTTGCAGGCTATAAATGTTTTAAACTTAGTGTCACACACTAATCAACTCAAAGCACCTGCACAGGTTTCCCCAGGTATCATTAAATTGCTTCAGTTGGGTTCAATATGAGGAAGACTACAGACTTGACAACTGGCCAGAAGACCATCATTGAAATCCTCCATAGGATGGGTCAGCCACAAAGGCTCATAGCTAAGAGGCTGGCTGTTCACAGAGTGCTGTGTCCAAGCATATCAATGGAAAGTCTAGTGGAAGGACAAAATGTGGCAGGAGAAGATGCACCAGCAAAAGAGATGACCGTGGGCAGATTATCAAACAAAAGATTCAAGAGCCTAGCAGAGATCCAGAAAGAGTGGAATGAGGCGAGAGTCACAGCTTCAAAAACCACCACATTCAGACGCATCCCGGAGATGGGCTACAACTGTCGGGTTCCTCGGGTCAAGCTACTTCTGAGCCTGAGCAAACGTAGGAAGCGTCTCAACTGGGCCAAGGAGAAGAAGGACTGGACTGTTGGCCAGTGGTCCAAAGTCCTCTTTTCTGATGAAAGTAAAGTGTGCCTTTCATTTGGGAATCAAGGTCCAAGGGTTTGGAGGAAGACTGGTGAAGAACAGAACCCAAGCTGCTTGAGGTCCAGTGTGAAATATCCACAGCCAGTCATGATTTGGGGTGCAGTGTCCAGTGCAGGTGTTGGTAAACTCTGCTTTCTTGAATCCAAGGTCACCGCAACAGTCTACATACATTTTTTGGAGGACTCCATGATTCCTTCTACTTAGGATCTGTATGGAGATGCAGATTTCATCTTCCAGCAGGACCTGGCCCCTGCCCATACCGCCAGAAGCACCAAAACCCGGTTTGATCTCCATGCCATTACAATGCTTGACTGGCCAGCCAACTCGCCGGATCTAAACCCCATTGAGAATCTATGGGGTATTATCAAGAGGAAAATGAGCGGCACCAGAGCCAAAAGCAAAGAACAACTGGCAGCAAGCATCAAGGAAATTTGGGCTTCCATAACTCCTAGGCAATGCCACAGGCTGATTGCCTCAATGCCACCGCGCATCGAGGCAGTGATTAGAGCAAAGTGGTTCCCAACCAAGTATTGAAGATTAACATATCGTTTTGAAAGTGTCATATTTTGATTGATTTAATGTGACTCTAATTTCTTTCTTTTTTTCAACAAAAACTGAGAAGTAAATGGTAATTTCTTCACAGTATAAAATTTTTTTTAATTCCTGATTTCGTGGGTTTTATGACCTGGAAGCCCAAATTATGTAAAAATAAACAAATAAATACTTGAAACGGTTTAAATTGTGGGTCCTGAATCTATCATCAATGAAAGTCTTAACTTTTTGAATTGAATTATGGAAATAAACTAACTTTTCAATGATATTCGAATTTTTTTGGAAAGGGTTTGTATATTTTGGAAAGGCATTTGGTCGTGACGACATACCGGTGTAGGTATGGAAGCATCTCGGAGAGGTGGCTGTGGAGCAAAAAAAATCACTCGGATGGCATCTGATTTGCCTTATTTGTTGACCTATGACCTGGCAAATAGTGAGCCAGCCGTGCAAGATTTCGAAGCTTGCCTAAAGCCTCCTCTAAGGCTGACCCGTCCTATTTTTTTTTTCTGTTTAATCAACAACATTTTCAACCAAGCTATATAATTTGGTCTAATGAAAGTCAGCTCGCTTAATGCTAACATATAATGTGAAACGCCATACATGGCTAACGGTAATTAGCATTGATATTACGATAATTGTAAATCTGGAAACAACTCTTACTTAACATCCACGGAGCAACAGCACATACAATCAGAACATGGAATAAGATTGTGGGAAGGACAATTTACATTACTGGAGCTTAGTAGAGGTCCTTTTCTGCATTTTCTGTTCTGTTTCTTTGAATAACTTTTTTAACGTTGTGAACTGGCTAACAAAAAAGCCTAAAGTAGCTTGTAAGATAAGATAACCTATATTAAAGGGGACATATTTTGACAAACTTTTTCTAGTATTTGAATTGTAATATTGTCTCTGTGGTGCCTCAGTAAACATGTGAAATGTGAATTAAAATAATTAACGCCTTCCTGAGTTCCAGACGTATTTCTGCCGAGAGACCTGAAATCTATGTCACTAGCTAAGATTTCTGCCTTCCCTTTCCGTTCCCGAGCAAGTGCTGTCAAACATAACAAACGTGGGCTCTCACAAGTGGGTTTCTATACGGAAGCAACCAATCAGAGGAAAGGGGGCAGTCTTAGCCAAATATGGAAAAAGCAGATACAAAACTGGGTCAAACAGAAGTAGCTGTCAGAGGGGCATTTTCTGGACACTCGTATGACAAAACCAAGGTGTTTTTTTTGTTTGTTTATTTTTTATGAAACTGACACTTTTATACTAAGTCCATGTTAGAGTGTCACTCTATGGAGGTCTAAATAGACAAAATATGGGAACTTTAATGCAACAGTGGAGACATTTGCAATTGCAAAATTTGCAAATTATAATTACTTGAAAAAATGCACCATACTTATGAAGTGGTGCCTTGACTTATGAGTTTAACTCGTTCTGTGACCATGCTCGTGACCCAAAACACATTTTCTCAAATCATCTTTCCCCATTGAAATTAGTGGAATTGCTATAAATCCATTCAAGCCCCCATTAAACACCAACCATTTCTTTAACTTTTTTTAAAATAAAAAAACAAACCTGAATAATATTGTACATTACCTTTCTTTCTATTTACTTTCTTTACTTTTTTATGTTGTCATCTGCGAAAATTGAAAAAAGTGACAAGCCTTTTTTTCTACAAAGGAGTAGAAAGTACAGAAATAAAAAGAAGATACTAGGGGTCCAACGATTCGTTTTAGTAACTAGTGTCAAGATGGAGAATCATAGATAGGATACAAGGAAGAGAGGTAGAAGAAGGTAGCGTTGTGCTAACTGCTGTGTGCTAACTGAAAAAGAAAGCGAAGCAAAAGGAATTACAAATGCTTTTCTTGGAAATACAACACATACACACCTCCATATAAAGTCTGGCGTGCATAAATCCAACGCGTTATTTCCTAATATCGACACAACTGATTGATTACCTTTTAAAACGATTTAAATCGATATATATTTGTCCGGAAGGCTAACTTGCTGAGCAGTGATCAAAGCAGTTGGATCGTAGGTAAAAAAATCAATACATTGATATAATGAATGAATCGTTACACCCCGAATAAATATTGAATTAAACTATAGATATTTGTTTTCTAATGAAGAGTGAAGGTAAAAAGTCATCACAAAACTAAATACTGTAGTAATGTACATAACCTTGAAAAATCTACTAAGGTAATGAAGTATTTGTGACTTTCCAACACTGGAACTGATTCTACATTTGCAACACAAAATGTCAGCTATGTGACCCAGTACCGCACGTTTTGTTTTACAAGTATTACATGCCTAGTTTCATTTGCGTGTGAGTGTGCGTGTGTGTGTGTGTGTGTGTGTGTGTGTGTGTGTCTGTGTGTGTGTGCGTGTGTCTGTGCGTGTGCACGCGCTTGCCTACATGCTGTTGAGGGATTCGCAGTGTGAGAGCTCCCTCTTGGTGTCAGCTTGACAACTGTTGGCGAGCACACACAATACACACACGCACACGCATTGTGTGCACACGGACGAAATGAAGAGATTGTGAAATTGGACCTTTTGACTTTACTTTGTGGGTTTTTTTTCCCAATATTGCTAAAATGTATTCATTATTTGTTAATATTTTGTCTTTTTTTGTTTTATTTTCTATTACAAATTAACTTTATAGATCAAATGTATTGTAAACATATTTACTATTTTGTTTTTATAGCTCAAATGAGCTTTTTATAGGCGTTATTTATTTAAATATTATTTTTGTTATTTTCATCAAATATTATTACAATGTATGACAGATGTAATGTATTTATAATATTTTCTAAATACATTTTGTAATTTCTGAGTTAGCTTTATCGTTCAAATGTATGATGGACAATAATTTCTTTTTTTTTTAACAAATATCCTTTTTTAAAATTTGTTTTTGACATTATATATTTTTTACTATTCTTTAAAAAATGTATTACAGATATGAGTTATTCATCACCTCAAATTATTTTTAAATGCAACTATAGATATTGTAATATTGTAATCTGATGTGTAATAATAATAATTACAATAAACATGATAGTAATTATAATAATCCTAGGACTAATACTAATCAATCATAATCATAGCCATTATAATAAATGTATAAAATTGTATTTTATGGACTAGATGAAGACATAATGGAGAAATTGTTTTTTAATCAAATATTTCAAAATGTATTAAAACCATTATTCATTCATAAAATTGTGTGATTTCTATATGTCTGTATTATATAGATTTATTTATTTATTTAGCAAGTTTGTATAGCAGTTTGTAATTTATTATTGGAATAATATTGTATGTGAGTGCGAATGGTTGTTTGTTTCTATTGCCCTGCGATTGGCTGGCGACCAGTTCAGGGTGTACCCCACCTCTCGCCCAGAGTCAGTTGGGACAGGCTCCAGCACGACCGTGGTATGGAAAATGAATGAATGAATGAATGAATAATATTGTATTTGTAGTTTAGATTTTACTGTTTACAATAATATTTTATTTTTACTCTATATGTTTTTTTTATAATTCACATTATTTAATAGTAATATTGACAGGATAATAATAATTTTGTCTCTCCTATGTAATAAAATTGGTATTTTTAACCATGTGAATGAAATGTGTTTCATTTGTTTGTGTTGTTTTTAGGGTCGCTGCGTAAATTTCAACCGCGTTCGGCGTTAGAAGATGACGACGACATCGCCAGAGGCTCGCCGCCATGGACCAGAGAAGAATTTCAGACTTTTTTTTTCGATATTTATGTTTACTCTTACTTTTTTCCCGGCGCTTTTTGTCAATATTATCCCACAATCATTCCGGGACCCTGAACACATCACAAGCATATTGAAGGAAAAACAAAAGACTCTGTCAGAACAATTCCAGTGGGGGGAGTGGGGGCCCTCCCGACAATCCCGACCGTCTTCCTCTCGGCGACGTCTCGTCAACGTGGAACTCGCCCACCCACCGGCGTCCCTTTTTTGTTTTGTTTTTTCTTTTTTTCACGCGTGACGGTCGGCGGGCAGGACGGACGCCCCCGAGGTTTATTCGGACCCCGGCAAGCCTGCCCTTCCCGAGACACCTTCCCGTCCGGCGTCAGGGAATTAATAGAGCGTATCTCCACCACACGAAGCGAGCGGCCATACCCGTCTCATTATTTGTATTAGTTTTGTCTATCATCCAAAACTAATTTCACTTCATATAAAATAAATTAATAATGCACTTTGTACATATTTTGCTTTTTTTGTTTTTAAATATTTTAGCCACCAAAGATGAAATACTGAATGTTTTTTGTATTCGCTTTGGCACATTCAGCTAATGCAGCTTACACATAATTTAAATGCCATTCAAATGAGCATTCGCTGTTGTTTTATGACATTAACAGCATTTAAAAATTTTTTACGGTTTTGTCATAAAAATATTTTCAAAATAAATAGGCTTATTTACTTACTTTGAAGTCATTTTTTACATTATAAAATAATCTCCAGAAGTACTGAATTAAATATTTTATGACATGATTATAATTAAAGAAAATGACTGTGAAATCTTTTTCCATCCATCCATTTTCTGTACCGCTTTCTCCTCACAAGGGTCTCGGGCGTGCTGGAGCCTATCCCAGGTATCTTCGGGCGAGAGGCGGGGTACACCCTGAACTGGTCGCCAGCCAATCACAGGTCACATATAAACAAACAACCATTCGCACACACATTCACACCTAAGGGCAATTTAGAGTCTTCAATTAACCTACCATGCATGTTTTTGGGATGTGGAAGGAAACCCATGCAGGCACGGGGAGAACATGCAAACTCCACACAGGCGGGGCCGTAATTTGAACCCCAGTCCTCAGAACTGTGAGGCAGATGTGATAACCAGTCGTCCACCGTGCCGCTGAAAGGTTTTTGATTCACCATTTATTTTTTTATTTTTTTACATTACACATTTTTAAATTACATTTCAAATTTTTATGAATACATTGTTTTTGTTTGTTTGTTTTACACAGCATTATGATGTCCCTTTAAGAACAGCTGGTATCCAAAGCATACTGTATATTATCAAAGTATTTACAAAGAAATGTATTTTTAGAATATGTAATTAATAATTATAATACATAATCATTATAAAAACTGAACAATTATTTTGTAATATTATAACTTTTTTATTTAAAAAAAGTATATATTTTTCCAGTTGTTTTTAATTTCTTTTTTATGACATCATTATTAGTGTTTTTGCAAAATATTATGTCTCCAAGTACAACTTATATTCAAAGCACAATTATTCAAAGTACTTATTATTTTTTATAATATATAATGTTACAACATAACCTAAATTTGAGATTTTATGAAACTTTTTAATGAAACTTGTTATATATATATATATTTTTTTTTTTTTTCCCCAAAACATTTTTAATTCAAAACTACTCCATAACATCTTTATTTGTTTTTTACAAAACATTGTGACGTCTCTGCGGACACTTTGTATATTCAAAGCACACTCGTTTGGACCAAAAATGTTTTGTTCTACCCATTCATTTCATCCATCCATTTTCAACACCGGTTATCCTGGTGAGGGTCGCAGGGCACTGGAGCCTATCCAAGCTGACTTCGGGCGAAAGGTGAACTACACCCTGAAATGGTCCCAAGTCACTCGCAGGTCACATATAGACACGAACAACCATCCGCACTCACATTCACACCGTCACTGAGTGAAAACTGAACCCACGCTGCCCGCACCAAAGTCAGGCGAGTGTACCACTACACCATCAGTGACACTGTATTGTTCTAATAAAAAAAAAATGTAAATTATAGATTCATGACATTATTATAACCATTTAAATTTTCTTTTTCTTTAAAATAAAACATTTTTATCTATTATATATATATTTTCTATTCACAAAGTTCCCCAAAAAATGTCATGCACGCTTGTATTTACATAAATTTTTAAACATTTTTTTATTTTATAATCTTACAAAATAACCAATCATTTTTATTATACTATTTTAATTTGGGTTTTTTTTCCCCCAAAACGACATATACCATTTTAATACATTTTAACATAACCATTTAAAAAAAATTCATATAAAACTTTATTGTATAAATTGTGTTTTATGCACCAAAAATTTAAATTAATTTTGTTTTATAATGTCATTAATGTTTTTATAAAACATTATGCTGTCTCTTTAAGTGCAATTTGTATTCAAAGCACACTTGTTTGGACAAAACAAATAATAATAATAATATTAAATAAAAATGTTTTAATGTGTTTTAAGACAAGACATCCCGGGACACGTCCCTGTTTGATGTCAGGAAATTAATAGAGCGTATTTCCACCGCGGGGCCCGGGCGGGCAGGGCAACGTATGAACGGACGGACGGATGGTTGCCATTTTGAAGGATTGATGTCTTGAATTTGCTTGACGTGTGCTGGTGCTCGGCAAGGCATGAACTTTTTTTTAGGACAACAAAGAGCATCGGAAATGTTCATTAAAATAATTAAAACCGCCCGTGAAGTGACCCGTCGCTGAAAAACGGGGGCATGTGCGACAGGAAAAATATTCATAACCAGAATTATACTTGAATGAAAGTCAATTATGTTATTAAGTATATTTTTATATTTACATGTGGAGTATTCAGTTGTTAAAACCATATTGTGGTAAAAACCTGAAATGTTAAAAAAAGCAGTGACTTTCCGAATTCTCTATTATTTGGTCAAGACACAAGAAAATAGAAAGAGGGAAAAGACCGTTTTTATTTTTTATGTAAATGTATTTATTTATTTATTTATTTGCAATGATCACAACAATCCATGAATAATTTTTAAAATGCAAAAAAAAATGTTTTTAAAAAAACAGTGCAAGGCAGCACGATGAAATTGTGGTTAGCATGTCTGCCTCACAGTTGAGATTCTGGGTTAAAATCTCCACTCTGTTAGGAAAAATAACGACAAATAAAAAGTTGAATGGCAGCCAGACTACTGCTTTTAATGTTATGACTTCATGAGCAGTAAAAATTTATATATATAAAAATTTTGCATGAAAAAGTTACATTTTAATATTTTTTGATTTCTTTTAGTTACAATTTAAAACGTAAAATTTGGGAATTTCATATAAACAAATGTTCTTTTTATTGAAAAATACAACTTATTTTATGACATAAGCATTAAAAATGCAATAACTTAACATTAATTAGACATTTTTTAAATCACACTTTACAAAAACAAAGTTATTGATTTCATGCCATTTTTAGACAAAATTAGTTTTTAATATAAAACAAATACATACATATTGATATGAACGTTATTTTTTATAGAAAAGTACAGTTTATGACATCAGCATTAAGGGTATTTTTTAATATTAGATGATTTTTTTTTAATTACAATTAAGAAAAATAAAATTATGTATTTTATGACAGTTCACATTCACATTTTTTATATATTTATTTTTAACATTTTTAATTATTGTACAAGTAATTTTATGACAATCATTTGATTTTCATAAATTTTTTTCATAATTATTTACAAAATATGTTGACCTTTTAAGTAGTCAGGGTTATCATCTATTAAGATTTATTTATTATTGCCAATTGTGGTATGACTTTATTATAACTGGGCTCTTCTCGATTGTTGACGTTTCAACTTTAAACCTTAAAGTCTTTTTTGCTTCCATTTTGAAGTTCATTTACAATTCAACAATACATTTAGAACTGAAAAAGCCTTTTGGAATTGAAACGTCTTCCACAACCAAAAAGCGTTCATTTGCCTCAATTTAACTTTTGCTGATTCCTATGACCACAATGACTGATAATTGACCAAAAAAAAAAAAAAAAAAGGGGCCACGCCTTGTCCAGCATGTCCACCACCCCAAACGCAAACCCAAAGCAACGGATGCGACGGACGGATAAGTATTGTTCATTTCCAGAAATCATGTAGCCTATTTTTGCTTTTCCCAAATGACGGGGTGTGTGCGGGGGGCGGGTGTCCTTGTTGTTTCTTCTTCGCTGTGTGAAGAAAAAGGACGGAACGACGCAGTCACTTTGCGATTCGGCCGCGTGGAAATTGGAGTGGAAAAGCTGACAAGGCCACCGCCCCTTTGACGGCAAGCGCTATGGACAGTGACCGGTGGCGGCTGCCCGCCCGCCTGACGCGCATGACACCAAAAATAAGTACAAGCGCCGTCAATGCAGACGTACCCGTCTAATTATTATTCCTTTGTTCGCCACTCGTCAAGGGGCGAACAAAGGCGTCTTCGACGATAGACATTTGGTCTATTTTCACCAAAAAGGTATACATTTGTTACAAAATACATACAAATGTTCCAAAGTTATAGATTATTGTTTCAAGTAATTTTATGGCATTATTTTTAGCCTTTTTAAAATAAAACCTGACATCTCTTTAAAGTTGTACAGTTCGTATTCAAAGCAGTTATTTTGACAATTTTATTCGTAGAAAAAGTTTTTTGTAACTAAGTGTACTTTTTAAAAAAATGACTTTTCATTTTTATTTTATTGCCCTTTGTACATATTTTTCTTTCATTAATATAGCATTTATCTAAATATTTTAGCCACCGAAGATTATATTTTTTTAAATTGAAACGTTCAAATAAAAAAAATATTTTTGGAGCAAAATGTTTTAGTTTGTAAAAAAAAAAAAAATTACAAAATAATAATTCACAGATTATTTCACTATTATAATTGTTGCAAGCATTTTGTAAAAATATATGGTGGTGTTAAAAAAAAGTAAAATAAAACAAAAAAAATGCATTTTTTTAAATGTACAACTCAATGTCTCTTTAAATTTGACAAATTTGTCTCGACCTCAATTATAAAATGTTTTTTCATTTTTATTATTATAATTTTTTTTTTACTTATGTATATTGCAATGGTATTGTAGCGTTTATACCGTTCTAATAATTTTTTGTTCCCAACTCACCAAGCCACTACCGACACGTACTTCTTTTACGATCCACATTTTGTCCATTGTCCCAAAAATGTATAAATACAAAATACGATGCAAAATTACAAATTATTTTATGACCTTATTAGAAGTGGGTTTTTTTAAATTAAACTTCATGTCATGTCTTTATAAGACCAGCTTTAAAAAATATATTACAATATTTTATGACAAAATAATTTTTTGCTTTGTAATAAAATCATGTTCTATTCTATTAAGATTTTGTAAAATTATATTATGACATGTTTAAAAGCATTACCAAAGATGTAGATTTTACAGTTTGTCTTCAAAGCACACTTTTACAAATATTCATTTTGGGAAAAAAAACAGCTATATTTCGAAGTCAAATACATACTGAATGTAAAGTGAGCTGTGTATGTATGTGTTTTTTGTTGTTTGTGTTGTGTCCGTCTGAACACGTGTGTGCTGGTGGTGAACACGCTAAAGGGGATCTTTAATTGGGCCCTCACAGATTTATGCGGCCCGACAGGGACCGCCATTATACGCTGCTGTCTTTGTGTGTGTGTCTGGGCATGTTCGTGTGTGTGTGTTTGGACAGCGTGGACAGTGTGCAACTTCTCCGCCTGTCCAGTCACCGGAGGGGTGGCATGCTCACACACACACGCACACACACATATGCACCTACGATCCCTCCGAGGTCTTCATCGCCTCAAAAATCAGGTCTCGCATTTAGAAAAAAATATGCACTCGTGCACCTTCTGCTTTATCCACATTTACATGATGTGTGTGTGTGTGTTGGTTGTGTGTATGGAAGTTGTGTGTGTTTGTGTGGTAGCTGTGTGCATGCATGTGTATGTTTGTTTGTTTGTGTGTGGTGTTGTGTGATTGCGTGTGGGTGTTTGTGTGGGGGTCGCGTGCGTGTGTGCATGTGTAAGTGGATGGGTGAGTGTGGTTGTGTATGTGTTTGAGGTACTGTGTGTTCGGTTGTGGTGCTTGTGTGTGTGTCTGGTGTCGTTATGTGTGGCGATAGTGTGTGTGTGTGGTGATTTGTGTAAGTGTGTGTGGTGTTGAGTGGGGAAGTGCATGCATGTGATGATTTTGTGTGTTTGTGTTTATGTATATGTCTGTGTGTGTGGGTTTCTGTAGTAGTTGTGTGTGTGTGAGGTGGTTGTCTATGTGGGTGGGTGTGTGCGTATGATGGTTGTGGGTGTGTGGTTGTGTGGAGTTAGAGTTCCAAATTAGGGTTTTAAGACGGTTATAGTTTCAAGGTATTTATCCATCCATTTTCCATACCGCTTAGCCTCACGAGGGTCGCGGGCGTGCTGGAGCCTATCCCAGCAATCTTTGGGCGAGAGGCAGGGCACACCCGGAACTGGTCGCCAGCCAATTGCAGGGCACATATAAACAAACAACCATTCGCTACTACGGGCAATTTAGTCTTCAATTAGCCTACTATGCATGGTTTTGGAATGTTGGAGGAAACCGGAGTACCTGGAGAAAACACATGGAGACCAGGGAGAATGTGCGGATGTGCTAACCAGTCATCAACCCTGCCGCCATTCAAGGTATCTTTTTTTAAATTTGGGTTTCAAATGAAGGTTTGAAATTGACTGCCCACCAGTCCATTGTTTGCCTATATGTTCGCTATATGTGGTAGAATTCCGTAAAAGTGTGTCAGTGTTTACCCGCCTGGAAGCGAAGCGGGACATGAGGGTGGTCTTTGTCTCCGTCTATTTTCAAGGCGACGCAGGCGGCGCGGCAGCTAACAGCTAGCCGCTAAATCCGCTGCTGAGCTCGTGCCACAAGGTTGTGTTTTGACAGCGCGATGCTCACGATTCCTCCCGCCCGCCCGAGCCGTCTGGCTCGCCGGGTTGCCCTCGTTTGAACAGGTGCCGGTGGGAAAACCATACTTGGCGAACCTCCCCCAAGGCAGAGGGACACACCATCATCCAGCTCATTAAGAGATGAGACGCAAGCTGTACTGGAAAATCTAGCCATCCATCAACCAGCCAGATCTTAGCCAGCTAAGCTAACAAGACTAGCTCCATGTTTGTATTATCTGTAAAACAATAGTATGGTCTTAGCTCATTTACAAAATGCTAATGTTATGCTACTAATTCAACACATAATTACTATCTGTGGTCACTGGCAATCTTAAGCAAGTTAGCTAACAAGACTAGCCCTGTGCTTGTATTGTCTGTAAATAAAATGGCATGCTGTTAGCTTGATGGCTGAAATGCTAACGTTATGCTACGAACACGAGGTCACAATTTCCTTTGGGATTAATAACATAATTATCTGTCTAGTAGTGTATCTATGTATCCGTCTGTCAGGTTTTTCGGTTGGTCAGTCTTATCTGTCTAACGATTCATCTTTCGGCCTGTCCGTATTTCTGTAGGTTAGTCTCTCTGTCTGTCAATCTGTCAGTCGGTCAGTCTCTCAATCTGTTGGTTTGTTAGTAGTGGTGTAACGATTCATTCGCTACATCACTGTATCAATTTATATCGCTACGATCCAGCTACATTGATCTGTGCTCGGCAAGTTGGCGTCCCGGACAACATCAATTAATTTCAAATTGTTTAAAATGGTAAACAATGGCTTGAAAGTTGGCCTGTCGATGAGGCCGACAGACAAAAACACTTTGCCCTTTGCAAAGACGGAAATTTTTTAATGCTCGCTTTTTCGCCAACCATCTACTGTACGAAGGCGCCATGGGAATTTCACAATTCTTGCCACCCTTGCCACCTCTTGCAACCCACCCACCTCAAGGTAAAAAAAAAGTTTTCGCTTCAAATTATTGCGTCAAATATGACAACAGCATTGTTTTTATGTGGGGAACGTGACTTTCAGAACAACAACAGCAGAAAAGTACTCTCACTTTTTACTCAATAGTGTGTCTAGATGTCAGTGTGAACCGAAAACACTTTATCCTCTACATACATGCAAATAAGTCAGCTTTCAGCGAAATTCGCCGTTATGAACTCAAAATAGGCCATTTACGTGAATCGTATAGATTCGATGAGTTCATCGCCGTCATCATAGGCTGTTTCGTACGCCTTGAACGCTGGCAGCTAGATCCATTCCAGACATCCACCATCCACACACAGTTGTAATTTCTGAATATTACTCCGCAGCGGATTAATATGCGAGCGCATCGGCCTGAGGTTCCGCCTGTGCACTCGGGACCTGGTTTGGATAAGTCACGGGAGTTGACGAGACCAGAAAAAACACTTCCGGCGCTTCTGCTGTTAAGAAGTAACGGTACTTTAATTCCATTACAATGATCAAAATGTCGCTTGCTACTTTTATTGATCAATTATTGCTTATTATCAACTTTCGTTCGCGAGACTACAATTTACGCATTGGGCGCTGTTTGATCCAATCCAATTTTAACGCTAGTGATGTTTCAGTCTAGTCCACCAATCAAAGAAAATCACACGACCTCACACAACGTCTTCTATTGGCCTTCCCGGGCATAGGTACTACTACTAGATAAACCAGCTCGGCTGATTGTTGTGCCTACGTGGCGGCCATGTTGGGAAGGTCGTCGTTACCACGAAGGCAACGCCGCAATGCTCTTGTTTACATTTAGACGAACAAAAACAACAACTTTCATGTATTGTAGTATTTGTCTGGCACTGTCTGCCCAAACGTGGATGTTTCAGCCCACTTATAACTTGAGAAAAACACCTTGCAGTAAATTGCAGATGTTTTGTTGTAGTTTTAGCTGTGCATACACACACGCACACGCATGCACACACTCACACACACATCATGATTTGCACATTCACATTTTATTTTATTATTATTTTTTTATGTTCATGCTGTGGTTAAAAAAAATCAGAAGTTACTATTTACTCAATACTTGAGTAATTATTTCACTGTGTACTTTTTACTCTTACTCAAGTAATTTTTTGGAGGACTACTTTTTACTTTTACTTGAGTCACATTATTGTCAAGTAATAGTACTCTTACTTGAGTACAATGTTTGGCTACTCTACCCACCTCTGGAGCGGACATCCTCTATTGCTACTCTTACGGTTGAGCAACATTTTTGCTCATCAGATCAGCCAGTGTCGTATTTGTTGCACTGGTCTTTTGTATATTTGCGTTGAGGTGCCGCACACTGGTTGTGGTCCCAGCGGAACCGCGAAGCACACGTAACATCGGCAACAAGAGCTGATCCGGAAGTACATCTTGTATTAATTTGGAAACGCAGCTACAATTATCTAACTAGTTTACGGATGTTAATGTTAAATGTTTTAAGCGACGGAGCGATGTTAGGGAATATTGTATTCAATATTTTCCTGGAGGATGCATTTGGGATTAGCCTTGGAAGTTTGTAATAGTAATAAATGAAGTGAAACAGACAATGATTTTAGTCAATTCTTTTCCAGAATGAGAGTGCTTAAAGAGGAGGATGCTATTCATGTGGCACAGCTTGAAGCAGGCATCAGGTGCAGGTGGAGATGGGCCTGGCTCAAGTTGGAGGCCAAAACAAAAAAAGCAAAGAAATGAGGCAAATTTAATTTTAATCTTAACTTTGTACATCAACATGTACGTGAGCGGTGTAAATAAATGTTTTTCTGCTTGTTTGTTTTGCCTTATTGTACTCTTCAAAGTCTTCCAGAATGCTTAATTTATATTAAAATCCAAACATCTCTGCAGTTTTTTTTTGTTTGTCACCTTTTTCATGGCTTTGATGTTTGCATGTATGCCTCCACTACTGAGCTGAAAAACTTGAGCTACCCTTAATTCCTCTTTCTAAACGGTGTCTGTGTTTTTAGTACTGTGTTGACCATTCCTGGTTTAACCTGCAGAGATGTTGGTTATTTTTTATATTAATGTTGTATTTGTGGCGTCACGACTGGTTAGGACATCCGCCTCACAGTTCTGAGGACTCGAGTTCAAATCCGGCCTCTCCTGTGTGGAGTTTACATGTTCGCCCCGTGCCTGCTTGGGTTTTCTCTGGTTACTCCGGTTTCCTCCAACAACCCAAAAACATGCACGGTAGGTTAATTGAATGAATGTTTGCTTATATGTGCCCTGTGATTGGCTGGCAACCAGTTCAGAGTGAACCCCGCCGCCTACCTGCAGTTAGTTGGGATAAGATCGTACCCGCGACCCTAGGGAGGATAGGCGGTGTAGAAAACGGATGGATGGATTTTGTATTTGTATTATTTCGATGTAGAAAAACAACAGCAGATGTCACAGGTAAACGTACTGTTAATTCAACCTGAATTAATGCATGTTGGTTTCCCAGTTATATCCATAATTAATTTCTACCTGATTCCCTTACAAGAAACAACATGAATTTAGGAAATTTCATCTGCATTGTCCAGTATCCACTTATTTATGTCACAATCAAACTGGTTGTTTTGTGAATCCGTCCAGCCATCCATTTTCCATACCGCTTACATCATGTTCCTGTACGTCGGCACGCCTCGTTTGTGCTTCCGCTGCCGATCTGAACCCGAGCTGAACCGAACAGGCTGCTGAGCTGACGGATGGGCGTGTGACCCAATAGCGCAGCGGGAAATGGTTGGAATAGGCATAGGGCTCGTCACCTTGCCGGAAGCGCTCTGCATGAGGCTTTAATGAAGGCGAAGGGGGAGCGTGTCCGGAGGTGTTGCTGCTGTTGCTGATGTTGTCACGTTGGCATGACGCGAGAGGCATCAGATCACTTCTGACTCGGTCAGCAGATGTTTGGAAATGGCGCTAATGTGAGCATGCTGCCACCACGATGGGCAGTGGGGGAAACCGATTGTGAGCAGAGCTCAAATAAAAACAAGACTATATTCCGCCTGTTGTCATTGGCCAATGAAAAGCAAGTGGCAAGAAAGAAACGTGGACATTTATATAGCTGTAGATAAACATTTTAACCACCAGGCTTTTTGGAAAATTATGTCCCAGAAGCCAGTTTTACTTAACATGAAATTCGGTAGCGTTTACTATCATGCGTAGACCCACAAAGAAGTCTCAAGAAGTCACGCCCAAAAATTAGTGATGCCGCTGAATTGTTTCTGCCAAAAATAGCCCAAAATGTGTATTTTCGGTTTCGGACCGAAATACTTTTTGCATCAAAATAAAACTACCAAAATAACATGTCTCATGGATAACATGTCACAACAAAAGTTCATGAACTAATTCATATTTTGGGCGAACGTGAACTGAACTTAGTTCATTTCTGCCTGACGAATGTTATTGAGGACGTGCGCACTCTGTCATCTGTGAACGGTTTTCGAATGAAAGTTCATTTTCATTCAAGAGTGCCAGGTTTTGTTTTGGACTTCCAGGACAAAAGCCTCCATATACCGGGGAATAAACTCCGTGTTTGGCAACCGTTTCAGTGCGGCCGCCATTCATGTTTACATGAGCGAGGTGCATTCAGGGACACTCCGTAAATGGGAGAGTATCTGTTCTTTTCTCAGGAAAATTGTTATTTGTATTTGAATGGTTAGTTAAAACATCCTACGATCACACTGTCATAATATGGAATCTGTTTTGTAATATGGCTAGATGTTAAAATAGTCAGCCAAAGCTCCTAGGAATGTAGTGATCAATATCTTTTCACCATCATTCCTGTCATACTGTGTTGCATGTTTTTGATTCCACATTAAGGACAAAAGTGCTGTTTTTATTTTAATTCCCTATTTAAAAAACAAAAAACAAAAAAAAAACATTCAAGCAACAAGTTTTGCCTCTTGTTTTTGAGCGTAGGGTGGAAGCTGCAGCTGGCTACTAGTGTAAGATGAATGGCTGACAACAATGGGAAAATAAAATGCCAGTATTATATATTATAGACACGCTACACTCACGGTTTGATAATGACATAGTGCCATACTGCCATAAATCAAGCATAAATGTTAACTAGCACATACTGTACATTCAACAAAGGGGAATGCATGTTGCATGCTATTTTGAGGCAGCCGCCCCAGCTGCCTACGAGCTGCAACTAACGCGGCTAAATACGATGCTGAGCCACAGAGGCGAACGTGCGCCTCGCCTCCGTTGTCAACGCAGCATAAGTCACTAATCATCGCCTCCATGACAGAAAATAAACTACACTTTTAGACAGGAATTGTAATAACAAAGGGCGGAGGATAAGACAAGAGACGGGGAAACCATGCTAATCGCAAAGTTATCACATGAAATCGCAAAACACCAAAATAAGTAATTGGGTGGTACAGTATACTTGTCACATTGATCTGGCTGGAACGGCGTTATAGCAGAGATTAGCCAATTTTGAAGAGCAATATAGCAGACAAATTTATATGTGTTTATAGAGGAAAACACTGAAATATGTATACGATAACGCTAGACAGCTACATAAATACAGGGACCAAAAACCGGAAATGAATATGTCCCCGCTGCTACGTCACAATCACCCTGTAATTTAAAAGCACATTAAGATAACCTTTATTAGTCCCAGAATGTGGAAATTTGCATCTTTTCAGCAGCAATAGTGGATACAGGAAATACAAAAAGAGTTTTCAAGAGAAGACATTTGGCTGCAAATGCAACCGCCAGGTTGATGCAATAAATACTTCAAAATGTCTAATATTGAAGCCATCATTTATTAACGATTATGATTATAGAGTAATGATTATGTTGTGAAATTGAACAGTATGCAGAATTTTGTTTATTCCTATTACATAACATACTGCAATAACTGTCCCGCGGTAATGTTCTTTACATAATATTTGTAAGGAAAATGGCAAATTGGCAGCTCTGCACTCATTGCCATAAATGCAATTTTGCTAGTAATTGGCATAGTTTTATAATTAATAATTGGTTGGTTTGATTTTTATTTCATGTATATTTTAATTATTGTGAAGCGCTTTATTGCATTTTTTGTATGAAAAGCGCTTACAAATAAAGTTTCATTGATTGATTGATAATTTCTTTCAGCGTTTCAACTTTTGGTTTTAGGCCTTGGGTCCCTCAGTTTCGGTCAAGAATTTTTTATTTTGGTGCATTACTACCAAAAATACACAGAAAGGCTGCCATTTTGGTTCAAAGCGACTATTTTACAATGACTTTGAAGGGTCCTTCAAAGAAAAATACCCAAAAGAGTTTTTGAAAATTTTGTCTCCAAAGTCAACTTCACTTAGCAATATGAAAATTGGTAGACATGTTAGCTTTCATGAGTAGTTTTCAATGTGTTGTGGTGCTACTTTGCCGTTGAGTAAATATAATATATTTAAATAATTTCCGTATGCTGACGCAATTTGCTGATGGCTCCAAGCTGTTTTTGCCAAATGAAAAATAAATTCCACAGATTAACGACGCTTGATCCGCAGTGAAGGGCAACATAGGTTAAAGGTGGCGAGCTATGCCACCCTCCGATTGGTCCACAAAAGCCATGCCTCCAATGACTAGCGAAAGTGTCCACCCACCTCCAACTGGTTAATCCGACCACTAGCCGTTAGCGGCACTTGCTAGCATGTGGACTGATTATAAAAATGGACATGAACATGTTTGGACAACCAAAAGAAACAAAGCTTTACGGGCAAAAACATGTTTGTGAATGAAAAGGTGTGAAATGTTAGAATTTGGATTGTTTAATTACAGACTTAAAGGCTTAATGGATGAAGGCGACAGTTTTCAAAATGATTAGAATGATTACATTTGACCTCTGTTACCTTGTGTAAAAGTGAAACAAAACCCATTTCCCTAAAAAAATATAGAATTGGATTTTGTCATTTTTTAAAATAAATAATTTTGCATAAATAAAAACAATCGTAATTTTCATCTATTTTTTTTTTTTAACTCAACTTTGGATAATTTCTGGGTGGTTGCAAGCCTGTGAACCATTAAAAAACACCCAAAAAAAGAATACAAAATAATTGAGAATTAAATATTTTTTTACCATTACAAGTATGCAAGGTATTATTTGTTTCTATTTTTTACATAAAATTCTTAAATCATGAGTAAATATTTTTCGAGATGTAATATTTTTCTATTTTTAGAAGCCAGACTAAATTAATAAATATTCATCCATCCATCCATCCATTTTCTGTACCGCTTATCCTCACTAGGGTTGCGGGCGTGCTGGAGCCTATCCCAGCTATCTTCGGACGAGAGGCGGGGTACACCCTGAACTGGTCGCCAGCCAATTACAGGTCACATATAAACAAACAAAGCATCCGCGAATACATTCACACCTGAAGGCAATTTAGAGTCTTCAATTAACCTAGCATGGATGTTTTTGGGATGTGGGAGGAAACCGGAGTGCCCGGAGAAAACCCACGCAGGCATGCAAACTCCACACAGGCGGGGCCGGGGATTGAACCCGGGTCCTCAGAACTGTGAGGCTGACGCTCTAACCAGTCGTCCACCGTGCCGCCTTTTTTATTTATAAGTAACATTTTTTTAAATATTAATAAATTTGATAATTTTAACTTAAAAATATATCCTGAAGGTGAGGTTAGGAGCTAAAGTTATTAATTTATGTTCTTTATTGTTTATTAATGAATGAATAAATAATAATTACTAATTATCAATATTTGTACATCATTTAATAATAATATTTGTAAATATGTAATATTTTTCTGTTTTTTACATAGTGTAATTTCCTTACATTGTCATTCATATTTATAGATATGTAACGATTATTTTTTTCAGCAAATATTTATATTTATAGTTTGAATTTTATTTTACATTATTGCCTTGCATCATAAGCACTTGTTTAGCAAAATATATTAATTTTAAATTTTTTTAGTTTTAGTTTTCTAAAGAATATTTATTAATTAATTAGATGAATGGCAGGTTAGGCACGATTTGGTTTACTTTGCTTTGCTTCTTCTTCTTTTCCTTTCGGCTTGTCCCTTTGGGGGACGCCACAGCGCATCATCCTTTTCCATGTGAGCCTATCTCCTGCATCCTCCTCTCGAACAACAACTGCCCTCATGTCTTCCCTCACGACATTCCATCAACCTTCTCTTTGGTCTTCCTCTAGCTCTCTTGCCTGGCAGCTCCATCTTCATCATCCTTCTACCAATATACTCACTATTTCTCCTCTGGACGTGTCCAAACCATCGAAGTCTGCTCTCTCTAACTTTGTCTCCAAAACATGGAACCTTGGCTGTCCCTCTGATGAGCTCATTTCTAATTTTATGCAACCTGGTCACTCCGAGAGCGAACCTCAACATCTTCATTTCCGCCACCTCCAGCTCTGCTTCCTGTTGTCTCTTCAGTGCCACTGTCTCTAATCCATACATCATGGCTGGCCTCACCACTGTTTTATAAACTTTGCCCTTCACCTTAGCAGAAACTCTTCTGTCACATAACACACCTGACACCTTCCTCCACCCGTTCCAACCTGCTTGGACTCGTTTCTTCACTTCCTGACCACAACCACCATCTTCTCCCTGTAACCTCACTCCCCCCCCCCCCCCCCCCCCCCACCCCTCTCATTCATGCACGTATATTCTGTTTTACTTCGGCTAATCTTCATTCCTCTCCATTCCAGTGCAGGCCTCCACCTGCTCCCTGCTTTCACTGCAGATCACTATGTCATCGGCGAACATCATGGTCCACAGGGATTCCAGTCTAACCTCATCTGTCAGCCTATCCATCACCACTGCAAAGAGGAAGGGGCTCAGGGCTAATCCCTGATGCAGTCCCACCTCCACCTCAAACTCCTCTGTCACACCTACAGCACAGCTCACCACTGTTCTGCTGCTCTCCTGCATGTCCTGTATTATTCTAACATACTTCTCTGCCACTCCAGACCTCCGCATGCAGTACCGCAGTTCCCCTCTGGGGTACTCTGTCATAGGCTTTCTCTAGATCGACAGAGACACAATGTAGCTCCTTCTGACCTTCTCTGTACTTCATCAATTCATCATTTTTTTTCTTTTACAAGTAAAACGTTTCACATGTTTGTTAATGTAATATATTTTAAAGTATGATAATTTAAACTTTTAAAAATAAAAGATAATTATTGGGAGGTTACCAGCTTTTGAAACATGACAAAAGCTGCAATTTTGGCTTGTTCGTAGTCTTACTTTATTTTAGTTTTATTACACCACATATATTTTATTTCTTTATTTTTGTATTTGTTTTTTACAGTTGTATAACTGTTAATAAGCATGTAACAGTTTTTTTTTTAAGCAATAGTTTGACTATTATTACAACCCCAATTCCAATGAAGTTGGGACGTTGCGTTAAACATACATAAAAACAAACTGATAAACTTTATTGTGTTTAGCAAATGATCATTAACTTAGAACTTTATAGCTGCAACACGTTCCAAAAAAGCTGGGCAAGGGATTTCATCATCTACGGTCCATAATATCATCAAAAGGTTCAGAGAATCATGAGAAATCACTACATGTAAGCGGCAAGGCCGAAAACCAACATTGAATGCCCGTGACCTTCGATCCCTCGGACGGCACTGTATCAAAAACCGACATCAATGTGTAAAGGATATCACCACATGGGCTCAGGAACACTTCAGAAAACCAAAGTCAGTAAATACAGTCGGCGCTACATCCGTAAGTGCAACTTGAAACTCTTCGATGCAAAGCAAAAGCCATTTATCAACAACACCCAGAAACGCCGCCGGCTTCTCTGGGCCCGAGCTCATCTAAGATGGACTGATGCAAAGTGGAAAAGTGTTCTGTGGTCCGACGAGTCCACATTTCAAATTGTTTTTGGAAATTGTGGGCGTCGTGTCCTACGGGCCAAAGAGGAAAAGAACCATCCGGACTGTTATGGACGCAAAGTTCAAAAGCCAGCATTTGTGATGGTATGGGGCTGTGTTAGTGCCCATGGCATGGGTAACTTACACATCTGTGAAGGCACCATTAATGCTGAAAGGTACATACAGGTTTTGGAGAAACATATGCTGCCATCCAAGGAACGTCTTTTTCATGGACGCCACTGCTTATTTCAGCAAGACAATGCCAAACCACATTCTGCACATGTTACAAAAGCGTGGCTTCGTAGTAAAAGAGTGCGGGTACTAGACTGGCCTGCCTGCAGTCCAGACCTGTCTCCCATTGAAAATGTGTGCCGCATTATGAAACGTAAAATACGACAACAGAGACCGTGGACTGTTGCACAGCTGAAGCTGTACATCAAGCAACAATGGGAAAGAATTCCACCAACAAAGCTTCAACAATTAGTGTCCTCAGCTCCCAAACGTTTATTGAATGTTGTTAAAAGAGAAGGTGATGTAACACAGTGGTAAACATGACCCTGTCCCAGCTTTTTTGGAACGTGTTGCAGCCATAAAATTATAAGTTAATGATTATTTGCTAAAAACAATAAAGCTTATCAGTTTGAACATTAAATATATTGTCTTTGTAGTGTATTCAGTTAAATATATATATATTATATATATACATATATTGAACATGATTTGCAAATCATTGTTTTCTGTTTTTATTTATGTTTAACACAGCGTCCCAACTTCATTGGAATTGGGGTTGTATTATGACTTTACTAAAACCTTTCCCTTTATTTCCAAGACCGAAAAATTTGCACATTTCAGTCAGACCACAGGAAATTATTGAGATGCGCGCACGCATATGCAGTTTATTGCGACACCTCTTTCAGTAGCAGCTTCTTAAAATATGGGGCGCGCTCATATGTGTACACGCAACTGGACTTTCTCTCACCACACGCAAACCTACTCGCTATCTTGCTGCCGGGAAACATTAATTTGAAAAACTTATTGTACGTCTTCCAACGGCCTTGTAAGAATAGTGAGAATTCATGACTTTTAATGGCCACACAACTTTGGCTGTTAGAACTTCTGTTGTCACCGTTACGTCCTTCGCCGTTGGAATTGCAGACCCCGCAGCCATGGCAGTCTGTGGTGCACTAGCAACTAACATGTAAACGAAACCTGGAAACTGCCTGATGGAGTTTGTACAGTCTTTGGCAGCTGACATCTGCTTCTTGTGTGGCTTACTAGTGCCACTTTGGTTACATCAAAAGAGTTTGAGCCAAATCGGCATTTCGCACGTCCGTGGTCAGGGTCTTTCTGTATCCAAAGTTGAAACCTCTCTTTAGAAAGCCACTCATTTTTAAAGTGGCACTTTCCTGTCATTGCATTCTCTTTAAAATCTACGTGCGGAAGATGTTTGAGTATGCCAGTGAACTCTCGCCAATGTCGTGAACTGTCGCATTTCCTGTATGGCAGCGTACACCGCTGTGCAACGTTGCGCTTCCGTTGCGCTTTCAATTTGAATTGTAATCATTTTAATTTTAATCGCACGTTCCACCATTTTATTTATGTTTTACGTATCTTAAATATTAGCCACGCAATATTTTCATGACTTTTCCAAAACTTTTTATTAAAAAAAAAAAAAAAAGTCCATAACTTTTCCAGGACCTGGAAAATGCATTTTCAAGTTCCATAACTTTTCCAGGTTTTTCATGACCATGTGAACCCTGATGTACATCCATCCATCCATCCATTTTCTGAGCCGCTTCTCCTCACTAGAGTCGCGGGCGTGCTGGAGCCTATCCCAGCTGTCATCGGGCAGGAGGCGGGGTACACCCTGAACTGGTTGCCAGCCAATCGCAGGGCACATACAAACAAACAACCATTCGCACTCACATGCACACCTAGGGGCAATTTAGAGTCTCCAATTAATGCATGTTTTTGGGATGTGGGAGAAAACCGGAGTGCCCGGAAAAACCCACGCAGGCACGGGGAGAACATGCAAACTCCACACAGGCGGGGCCGGGGATTGAACCCCGCTCCTCAGAACTGTGAGGCTGACGCTCTAACCAGTCGTCCACCGTGCCGCCTCTGATGTAAATATGTGACTTAAATCATTTTCTGTACCATTAAAAGGATTTTTGGGTAATGGCCACAATTTGACCCAGGGACAGATAAATTCTTCAAATAAAAAAAATTTAAATCAGTATTTTTATCTCACTTGTGTTATTGACTGGCATTGTGAAAGTCATAAACAAGCTAAGAGGATTAATTCATGTTTTCCATGTTGTTTAATCACATTTAGCTTAGCGACATACCTTAGTGACGTGGCGCAATAACGTGGCGACATAGCTTAGCGACATAGTGAGATAGCTGAGCGATGTAGCTTTGCAATGTAGCTTAGTGACATCATTTAGACATAGACCGCGAACAGGTCTGCGGATGATGCAGTCAACATGGGACTGCACTTCATCCTAGAACACCTCGACGGCACGGGGACCTACGCGAGGATCCTGTTCGTGGATTTCAGCTCAGCGTTCAACACCATCATCCCCGAACTCCTCTCCTCCAAGCTTCTCCAGCTCAGCGTATGCCATATGACGGGCAGGACATAGCAGGTGAGGCTGGGAGAGGCCATCACATCCACACGCACCATCAGTACTGGGGCGCCCCAAGGTTGTGTCCTCTCTCCGCTGCTCTTCTCTCTCTACACAACTGCACCTCAACGCACCCGACTGTCAAACTCCTGAAGTTTGCAGATGACACCACTGTCATCGGCCTCATCAAGGACGGTGACGAGTCTGCATATCGACAGGAAGCGGAGCGGCTGGAGCTGTGGTGCGGCCGACGCAACCTGGGGCTGAACACGCTCAAGACGGTAGAGATGATCGTGGACTTCAGGAGGCATCCTTCGCCACAGCTGCCCCTCACGCTGTCAACTGCCCTTTGTCAACCATCAAGACCTTCAAGTTCCTGGGAATTACAGTCTCTCAGGACCAGAAGTGGGAGACCACATCAACTCTATCCTCAAAAAGGCCCAGCAGAGGATGTACTTCCTGCGGCTTCTAAGGAAGCACGGCCTACCACAGGAGCTGTTAAGGCAGTTCTACACAGCTGTCATTGAATTGGTTCTGTGTTCATCCATCACAGTCCAATGTGGTGCTGCCACAAAGAAAGACAAAATCAGAATGCAACAGACAGCCAAGGCTGACGAAAAAATTACTGGTAACCACCTACCCACCCTTGAGGACTTGCATGCTGCCAGAACTAACACAAGAGCGTGCAAAATCCTCTCGGACCCTCCACATCCCGGTCACCAGCTCTTCCAGCTCCTTCCCTCAGGTAGATGCTACCGATCAATGCAAACTAGAACTAGCAGACATTCCAACAGCTTCTTCCCTCTTGCAATCAACTTCTTAAACACCTAATCTACGATTCCATTGCAACATGCTGGCAATTTTTTTGTCTTAAGTTTGTTGTCACATTTCTGTCGGGCAAATTATACATTACTCGTGCACACACTGTAGTAGTCTCACCACGCTGGACTATTTGCATATCTGTTGTTGACCAATACTGGCCACTCATGCCAGAGTAGCAGAGGAGTATCTGCAACATTTGCACAATCAACATTGTCCCAGATTAATGCACTACTCGCTTGAAGTCTCGGCGCCCTTTGCACAATGGTCATTGCACCGAGACGATTGCAATATTAGTCATTCGAACTGCTCTAAGCGCTAGAGGACTCTGCATCTTTTTGCACAATTGTCAAAAAATAATAATAAATGTACCGGCATTACCAGATAACTAGCAACCATTTCTTGCTCAGTGACTGTTTTTTTTTGTCAATGTCTTTATGTCTCAAAAGTGTTCTCTGTCAATTGACTGACTGTTGTCGTACTAGAACGGCTCAAATTTTTTGGACATACTTGGCAAATAAAGATGATTCTGATTCTTATTGACCTAGCTTTGTAACATACAGTAGCTTAGCGATGTATCGATGGAGTTTTGTGATGTCGCTTAGTGGCATAGCTTTGCAACATAGTTTTGTAACATGGATTAGCGGCATAGCAATATAGCTTAGCAACATAGCGATGTAGCTCAGTGAGGCAGCGGAGGTGTCAGCGTTTCCAAAACCTTCCTTCCCACAAGGTCACCTGAGTTACTTTTCTGCTTCTAATGTCTTTAACAATTGCTCCTCTTTACGCTTTTATATGTCGAGTCTTTAATAATTGCTGCCTCTGCTGGTCATTTTTAATTGAGTGGGACCTTTTAACGAGCCTGCGCATCTTAAAGGAGTTCTGTAATCGTTTTCATTTGGCCCAATGTCGCCCATCAATCTTGACAGACAACTCGGCACTCGACACTTTTTTGACGTCTTGAAATGGATCTTGGCGTTGTGAAGTACACTTGACATTGTTAAATCATGTTGACTTTTTTAGTTGATACACCTTGCACTTTGGGGCAGTATAAGATATACTGTAGAGTGTATGAACGTGGCCTCAAAAGTTTAATAAATCATGTTAGTTCTGTATTTTATATAGGTTCCAACATATTCCAAGGAACTTTTTTTTTTTTTACCTCCATAAGTACACATTAAAAAGACTGTAAATTAAAAAAAAAACTTTTTTTAAACATGATATACCTCCATCATGAGTGTATTAAAATGAATTCTTATCATCATTTCCAAAGTAATGTAGTTTTTGAATGTATAATTTCCTTCCGTTATAAATAAATATTTAAAGGAATTGATTTTTTCATAAAAAAGTAAATATTTGTTCTCATATCATGGTTGAATTTAAAAAGTATTTTTAAATCATGTACTTTTATAATCAGTAAACATTTGAATATGTATTTTGCATTCATTTTGTACATAATGTCCTTCTATCATAAGTACAAAGTATGTTTTTACATACTTTCCTTTTTATAATAGATAGCTATTTAAAAAAAATATTGTAAGTAAATGTTTAATATATCAATTCTATACAATTTCGTTACCTTGTAAGTATGTATGAAAATTATTTGTTATTTTATTTTACGTAATTTCCTTCCTTCATAAATAATTGTTTTTAAATTGGTATTGACCTTATTTCCTTCTTTCCTAAAAACCTATTTAGAAAAAGTCTGGGTACCCTGTCATAGGCTTTCTCAAAATCTACAAAGACACTAGAGATATGTTTTTTTTTTTCAATGCCGATACCCATTATTAGTAGTCAAGGAGGCTGATAATTGGAGCAGATAGTCATCTGATGTAAAAGGGAAAATATTGGCATCAACATTTTTTGAATGAGACAAACTGCAACACTTCATTTAAATGCCTTTAAGTATATATTTATTAAACAGCTTTTCAGATTTACAGTATGTTATTATTGTTATTATTTCTTAGACAATAGACATTGTTTTTAAAATTCTTACAAAAAGTACAGGTAGCTCCCAGGCTCAGCAGCAAGTTAAATGAAAACTTCAACAGATAAATAGCTCCCCAAAGTTTTCCACCGTAAATTAAGTTTTCCAAAATTGAAATATACATTGTCAGTTATTTTTGTTAAGTTCAAACAAAAACAAAAAGTGCAGGGAGTTTCCAGGGTCAGCAGCAAAAAGGGCGATGGTGATGTGCATCAAAATGCAGGTGCTATATTTATTGATCTTGATAAAGCATTTGAAATGGTTGATCATTATCTCCTTTTAGACAAATTATATGCTATTGGTCTCTCTACCAACTCTTTATTATTTTTCAATTATTTTCTTAATCAAAGAAGTCAATGTGTTTTCGTTCAGAGCAGCCAGTCAAACTTTAAGATTATCAATAAAGGTATACTGCAAGATTCATCTTTAGGTCCTCTATTATTCTCTATCTTTATTAATGACCTCCCACGAGTCTGTTCTGACTGTCAGATTCATTTATTTTCTGATGATACAGTATTATACTTTTCTAGTTCAGACATTACGCAAATTCAACAAACATTACAATCTGATTTTAATCAAGTTAACAACAATAACAATGCAACAATAAGCTTCTATTGAATAACAACAAAATCATATTTCATGTTGTTTTGTTCTCGACCAGACTGGTCTTTGCCACAAAACCGGTATACTAATTTCTGTGATGGAACAGAACGAGAAAAAGTGGATGAATTTAAATATTTAGGCCTTTTGGCTGGATTCCCATTTATCTTTTAAATCTCATATTAACACAATCTCAAGTAAAATATATAGTCGTTTAAAGTTACTCTACTGTTCAGTTGAATGTTTGTCTTTGCCAATATGGAAAATAATTGTGACATTGCTGACCTATTGCTGCCAATGCTTGACGATGCTGACATTATATATTGTAACACCTCAGAAACACATTTCCATCTTATACAATAGTTTGTGTAGATTCATTCTTAAGTGTACTTATAGGACCCACCACTGTACAATGTACGAGTCCTTGAAGTGGCTACCTCCCAAGACCAGAATGAAATTTCATTGGTTATTTAAAAATGTTTTTACCTTGATTCTCCTTCCATACTTGAAACAGTTTCTAATTCCCTTCAGCTCACAGTGTAGCATAAGGCACACTGATCTTATTTACCTGTGTTATGTTCTGAATTTATCTTTAATTATAATTTTGAATATTGGTTATTATTTGTGTGTGGTGAAAGGACCCCTCGAAAGTGAGATAATGCATCTCAAGGCGCAATCCTGAAATACATAAATCAATAAATGCCGAATATTAACGTTGACAATCGGCCGAGCCGATAATCAGTCAAAATGCAGCTCCTTCTGACTTTGTACCTCTACATCAAAACCCTCAAGGCAAGTAAGGTATTCTTTCATCATAAGTAAACATTACATTTTTGTTTGTTTTTAAAATATGTATTGGGACACATATTCCTTCCATCATAAATACTGTATGTGGCACATATACACATGCACACACACACAACGGGGAAAAATTTGGGCTAAATACCGCCATGTGGGCACCCCTTCGGTCTTTGTTCAAACAATCATATTTGATCTTTGCATCATAATTGAGACGATGTTTATGATCCTGTTTGCCCAAAGGAGATTCCGCCGTGGAGGATTAGCGAGAAGTTTTGGAGGCTTAGCAGGAAAAAAGCCAGAGGGAGAACATAATTTTAAAAAATAACATTAAAATCAGTCATCTTAAAATTAGATGGTAAAGAGAGGATCCCGTTTTTTATTTTATTTTTGTTTTTTTTATATGTAAAAATGTAATAATGTCACAAAAAGAACACAAACAATTGGTTAATAGTTCATATGGATACAAAAACAAAACACACACAAGCCCAGGTATAGTATATTATTTCACTCGTTATTTTTCAGGAAAATAGACCCCAAAAATGATCTGCTATGATATGTTTGATTTTATTTATTCTGCTAGCATGTTGTCTTTTTAGCAATTTTGACATGATTTCATTTGGACAATTCAGTATGTGTTTGCAATATTTGCCATCTATAATACCTCACATCCATTAGATAATAATAAAAAGATAATAATAAATGATAGAATGCAGAACAGAAACTATAATTTGATTTGTTGTAGAAATATACTGTACGTCAGCTGAGCTTGGCACTAGCACGCCCGCGACCCTAGTGAGGATAAACGGTACGGAAAATGGATGGATGGGTGTATATGTGTGTGTGTGTGTGTGTATATATATATATATATATATATATATATATATATATACAGTACAGTATATTAACATCATAATCAGCCATAATGAGTGTGGTATATTTTTTTAAAGTTAGTTTTGTGACTTCATTTATATTTTGGTAATTAATCAAACTTATTTTTGTAACATTCTGTATTCATTTTTATTTAGAAATTTCAAGTTTAATCTATCCACAATAGAGGCGCTTATACAGTAGTCCCCAAAAAAGAGTCATGATTAAAGTGTTCAATGTTAATAATACCCTGCGGTGAACAATGGGTATGTTTCATAATAATAACGTAATGCAGCTTGAAGCGACTCATTTAGGTGTAAAAATATTTTCGCCTACACGCTTTGGGCTAAAACAAGCGACCATTAAAAGACATCATTAAAAATATGAACACTTTTTTTTCAATACACCTCAGGGAGACAAGCTTCTATCAATCAAAAAAAAAAAAAAAAAACATGAAATCATACTACGACACGCATTTTGTAATTATGTGGAGTCAGCAGATGGTTACCTTTACACAATATATAGGCGTAATAATGAAGTTTAGGACCTGAAGGACATTATTAATTAGCAACATGACTCCAAAGCGGCGGTGGAGGAAGAATGATGTGTGAAGGCTGTGACACAATGAAAAGACGTCCATCATCCTTTCACCTCCCTCGATCTTTTCTTTGGCCGTCAAAACATTAGGTACACCCGCACAAGCCGACGAGAGCAGTTTGATGAAAAATAGCAAAATGTGAGAAGACAATTGGACAAATACAGCGAAACCTCAAATGAACTCGCTAATTAGGGGAGAGGTGTCATCACTTGAAGCTGTTTGTCTGTTAATTTGAAACACTTTTTTCATCGCCTAAAAACACCCAGTACAGTACAAAGTTCTTGTAAAATGAATAAATGACTAAATAAGCTTGAAAATGTTTGGAAAAGTTTTACATTTGTCCAAACTTACCTTGAAACATTACTGTGATCGTCTAATACAGCCGTGAAAGTCTCGTTGCACATTAGCTTTTTTCTGGGTCCCTACTTACACTCACACACAACACCTTTCCTATCTTTGGTAAGCTCCCAAGTAAACAACAGCCATAGACATGAATAGGTAGATGCCCCTTTTCAGCTAGTGGGGGCAAAATTGTCAGCGCATTCCATGTGTTTGGGCGGCAAGAAAACTGAAAAAAATAAAATCAAATGCCGGCACATTGTGCTGCATACTATTGCGCAAAACCTATCCCCGTTTTTCATGGAAACCCCCGCTAACTTGTGCTTTTCACGGAAACCCCTGCTTTTTTCTTGTTTGTTTGTTAATTTACTTGATCCCCTCTTATTCACATTTTTTTTAAATTGTTTTTATTCATGGCAATTATAATGAGCAACAATTATTTGCAGATTTTCGCTATTCGCGGTCCGGCCCGGTCCTCACCCCCTGCGAATAACGGAGCTCTACTGTAAAATAATTGAAAAGAATACATAAATATTCCACAAATATGTTAGAAAATACACACAAAAAAACTTGGGCAAAAACACAAATATTTTATCTTTGCATTGGATGTGACCAGGCGGCATGGTGAACGACTGGTTAGCACGTCCGCCTCACAGTTCTGAGGACCCAGGTTCAAATCCGGCCTTGTCTGTGTGGAGTTTGCATGTTCTCCCCGTGTCTGAGTGGGTTTTCGCCGGGCACCCCGGTTTCCTCCCACATCCCAAAAACATGCGTGCTAGGTGGCTTGAAGACTCTAAATTGCCCGTAGGTGTGAATGCAACTGCGACTGGTGGTTTGTTTCTATGTGCCCTGCGATTGGCTGGCGACCAGTTCAGCGTGTACCCTGCCTCTCGCCCAAAGATAGCTGGGATAGGCTCCAGCACGCCCGCGACCCTAGTGAGGAGAAGCGGAACGGAAGATGAATAAATCAATGAATAGCATCTCAGAACCTTTTGATGATATTATGGACCGTAGATGATGAAATCCCTAAATTCCTTGCAACTGTACGTTGAGGAACATTGTCCTTAAACTGCTCGACTATTTTCTCACACACTTGTTCACAAAGAGGGGAACCTCGCCCCATCTTCGCTTGTAAATTCAGGGAAGCTCCTTTTACACCCAATCATGGCACCCACCTGTTCCCAATTATCCTGTTCACCTGTGGGATGTTCCAAACAGGTGCTTGATGAGCATTCCTCAACTTTCCCAGCATTTTTGGAATGTGTTGCAGCCATAAAATTCAAAGTTAATGATTATTTGCTCAAAACAATCAAGTTTATCAGTTTGAACATTAAATATCTTGTCTTTGTAGTGTATTCAATTCGATATAGGTTGAACATGATTTGCAAATCATTGGATTCTGTTTTTATTTATGTTTAACACAACTTTCCAACTTCATTGGAAGTGGGGTTGTGTGTGTGTGTATATACTTAGTTATTATAAATTTTGAACATTATAACATCCATCCATTTTCTGTCCCGCTTATCCTCACTAGGGTCGCGGGTATGCTGGAGCCTATCCCAGCTATCTTCAGGTAAGAGGCGGGGTACACCCTGAACTGGTTGCCAGCCAATCACAAGGCACATGTACACAAACAACCGTTCACATTAACATTCACACTTACGGGCAATTTAGAGTCTTCAATTAACCTAGCATGCATGTTTTTGGGATGTGGGAGGAAACCGGAGTACTATTGTATTCATAAAATTTTAATTTTATGACAAATACATTTCTTGACGTGTTTCCACGTGAGGATGTTTGGTTTTATATGTAATTTTTTTTTCATGCTATGACAATAAAAAATAAGTAAGAAATATTATAATAAATTATACAGTAATATATCTATTTTTAAAAGCGCTCCAAGTGAGGATATTTATTATTTGATGCAAAATTATAACAATAAGAATGTGCTATTTTGCATTACAAGACAAGAAAATTTTGTTTCCCGTGCCAACTAGAATCTCTCTCTGCGTGTGATTTAGCGTTTTGCCCCCCTGTTGCCATGGCAACAGCATCCTAACCGCACACTGCGTTGTAAACATGTGCTGATGTTTAACACCAGCGCAGTATTGGCACGCAAGTGAGTGACACGGCGTCTTCATGCGAATCCATAAAAAAATGAACATTTCATCCCGGCGTGAGGAAGATGCGACGAGGCAGGCAAGGAAGGCACGTCGTCCTCATCATCCTCTTCATCGTCGTCCTCATCTTCTGCGCGGTCCTTTGGCGTCACCCCGCTGAGGGGCCGCACCGTTGACATTGAGAGCATGCGACAAGGCCCGGACCCGGGGTGGACGGCGCCCCCTGCAATATTAACTCTCATTTGTGCAGCAGCTGTGCTGAGCTGAGAGCATGAAACATTGAAGGAAACAGCTGGCCGGCATCCGGGTCGTCGCTGCGGCGATTAGCACGCCCGCTTCTCCCCCGCCGCCGCCACGCTCCTCTCCCCTAGAAAAAGGCACCGCTGTTTTCGAGGCCTTTGGCATACTCACGGAAAATGTCAGACGGTTGGAGACGTGTGATTTCAGCAAGTATTTGTACACGCTTGTGACTGTTATCCAAAGCATACCACATCATGTGAACATGTATAAATATGGATATTTGAGATTGCTGACAAATATTTACATTTGAGATAACAAACCATTCAAAATATACATTAGAGATCATCATAGACTATGTACAGTACATTTGAGATCATAGGCCTTCATAAAACAAAAAATATGATGGAAATATTTGCATTAGACATAGATGTTCAAATATAATATGATATAATGTCATACAAACATGCATTAGAGATGATAGAACATTAAATATGTACATTCAAGATCAAATTAAATATGATGTAGACATAATACATTAGAGATTATTGACTATTAAATACATTAACATGTACAGTCGAGATCATAGACCAAACAAATATGAAGTAAATATCAACAACATGACATACATCATTAAATATGATGTAAATGTGTTTTAGCTATCAGAGATGATTAAATATGTACATTAGAGATCATAGACCATTAAATATAATGACTGGAACATAAAACAGCTTTTAAATATGTACATTACAGATTATAAACTAATAATGTGCTGGTAAGTTGGGAGGAAGTATCAGTCGAGACCAAACTTAATAATAAAGATTGTTTTATACATTTATTTTCTCATGTTGTTGTTGTGTTTTTGTACTAGTTATACTGTACATAAAGCATTTAAAAGAAAATCTCTCATATTGTGCGTTAAGGCTCCATTGTGTCCGCTATCGCTATGCGAGCGTCTGTTCCACCCGAGCGCTTCTGAAATGGCCTGTTTTGTCAGACAGGCGGCAGTGTCTAACGCGATTTCCTCAGAGACGCGCTAATTCACTTTCGCTTTAACGGGGAAGTAGCACTAGCGCCATCGAGGGAGCATTAAAGGTGGGCTTATATTACGAGTGACAGCTTGAAGGTACGGCGACACGACATCACCGTCGCCTGAACCTGAACCTCCGCTGGGGCCCGGACCTCCTGGTGGCCCACGCCGCATGTCGCTGATGGCTTCTTTAAATAATTGATCAAAGCCAGTGGAAATGATGATAAGTCTTCCTGTATATCAATGTACATTTTTGTGTTCAACAATATATATATTATTTTTTTTTAAATTTATTTTTATTTTTTAAAGGACACTTGTAATTGAGCTTTACACAATAAAATAAAAGGAAATGTGTATGTCGAAATGTTTTAAAATAAACTTATAATAATAAGCATTCTTGTTTTTAAATGTTATTATTTAAAAGTAACAAATGATGTAATAAAATGAATAAGAAAATGTTAGATGTAGATGTAAAATTATTTCTCTTTTTGACAGGTTTTATTTGTAATTTATATTTGTATTCTAATTTGTATTTTTCTGTTTCAATATTTACAATAATCATTTATTGTAATAGTTATTATTTACAATCAACCAACTATTGAAAACACTTTTAAAAAAGAGATTTTAATTAACCAAATATTTAAGACAAATAAAATAAAAAACTGGCACATATATAAATAAAATTGTTTATTTTACAAATTTTCCATTTTATAAAACTCATTATTTCTTGGTCACTGATGGTGTAGTGGTGCACTCGCCTGACTGGTGCGGGCAGCGTGGATTCAGTTCCCACTCAGTGAGGGTGTGAATGTGAGTGCAAATGGTTGTCCGCGTCTATATGTGCCCTGCGACTGACTGGCGACCAGTTCAGGGTGTAGTCCGCCTTTCGCCCGAAGTCAGCTGGGATAGGTATGAGGGGGCGTTAGGGACATTATTCAGGATTAGCGCTCACACTTAAATCCTCTTCATACTCCCGCGGTTGCGCGGCCGAAAACGGCCGCATTGCATCACGACGAATTGCCCTGCGCAGCACCTACGCGTAGCTTGCCGCGCTCACGACAAAAATAGTTGCTGCGCGTCGAACACCGCAGAGATCATCTCTCGTGATTGGTCCATTTTAGTCACATGCTGTGATGACGTACTCAGCGTGCCCCTTGGTTCTACATACCATCTACGCCGCCACCTTCTCGATTGATTTTGCAGCATAATTAAACGTATCATCTGGTCATTTAGGTCCATTTGATCCACGGTCGTCATTGTTGTTGCTTTGTTCCTTGTTACTGAAAGGAAAGGAAAAACGGCTACCGGAAATGGCCCAAAAATGCAGAGGAGTCACCCTGTGGTGCCCTAGCCAATAGTAGCCGTAGCGACACCCCCGACTTGGAGGAGAACTGAAGTACATTTTCAAAACTGCGCATGTCGGCAAACTATGCGCCGGTTAGCCGCAGTGACGTCAGCGCGGTCGCCATCCGCGCGAGTATAAAGAAGCCTTTACTATTCAAATGCTTTCACACACACACAAACTACTGAAAGGCTCTCATAAACACAATTCAAACACTCTCAGTAACACTACTCAAACACTCTCATTAACAATACTTAAACACTATCTTTAACACTACTCACGCACTCTGATATGCATGAGTCTTGCGCTCATAAGGACTACTCAAACACTCTCATTAACACTACTCAAACACTCTCATACGCACGCATCTTGCTCTCATAAGGACTACTCAAACACTCTCATTAACACTACTCAAACACTCTCATGCGCACGACTCTTGCTCTCATAAGGACTACTCAAACACTCTCATTCACATCAATCAAAGACTCTCATTAACACTACTCAAACACTCTCATCAACACTCCTCAAATGTGTTTACGCGAGCACATCAATCACATTCTCGCACACATCACTGGCATTCACGAGTGCATGTCAATCATGCTCACGCACACATCGATTGTGCTCACACGTGAATAGTGTAAATCTTTTATTAGGTAGTTCAATTAAAAAAGTTTAATTATAGAGATGAACTGCACACTGCACACACTCAGAGTGAAGTATTTCATATTTAAAATATGTATTATTTTGATGATTATAGCACATAGCAAATAAAAAAAATTCCCCATATTGAGAAACTAAAATATAACGTCAAACAAAATAGTGAATTAATTCAAGAAATAAAGTGATTTTCAATGTAGAAATTAGGCTGGAATTTGCCCTCTGAAAAGTACTTCAGTGTTTAATCACTCTATGAGTACTGAAGAAAAACTTTTCAACTATATTCTAATTTACTGAGATGTACATATATTAAAAAAAAGTCATGAATTATTTGACTCTGAGTGTGTGTAGTCTGGAGTGCCTATCTATGACACGAGATTCACTACGACAATTCAATTCTTTCATTCCCTTTGGCCACTTCATTAGGCCAATTTGTTTTCTGAAATGTAAAAATGTTTCACAATTTGTTATATTGTTTTGCACTTACAGGCCACCGTAATAAATAACTGTAGAATATGTAAAAATATATTCATAAAATAATAGCATGTCATATTTCAGGCATTTTCAATTAATGGTCATGATAACTAATTAACCAACGATTTAATAAAGTAAATTTAAAAATTGAAAGCATGTATATGACAAATTGTTGATTTCACCAATATTTTTTATGATTTACAATCAATCAACAAATTTTATGAGCGACATTCATGAAAAAATGAATATATACATTTCCATCCATCCATTTTCCATACCGCTTATCCTCACGCGGGTGACGGGCGTGCTGGAGACTATCCCAGCTATCTTCGGGCGAGAGGCGGGGTACACCCTGAACTGGTCGCCAGCCAATCGCAGGGCACATAGAAACAAACAACCATTCCTGCACACATTCACTCCTACGGGGAATTTAGAATCTTCAAGTCACCTCGCATGCATGTTTTTAGGATGTGGGAGGAAACCGGAGTACCCGGAGAAAACCCACGCAGGCACGGGGAGAACATGCAAACTCCACACAGGCGGGGCCGGGATTTGAACCCCGGTCCTCTGAACTGTGAGGCAGATTTGCTAACCAGTCGGTCACCGCGCCACCATATATACATGTCAGAAATGTAAAAGTGTATCTGAATACTACAATTTATAAAATAGTTTATTTTACTAATATTAACAAAATGCATTATTTACAATAATTCAGTTAACTAATTATAATGAGATAAACTACAACAAAAATTAATTAATACACTTTAATGAAACAACTTTAGGGGGGGGAAATGCTAAATGAATGCAACAAATGTTCCCTGACTCTCAGACCGTGAAGGCAGGCGTTCTGAATTATTCAAGCGTGGAATTAATTAATGGCGGTGGCGACAATTAGCAACACGACTAATTACTTTCACAGACAATTTGTAATGGCCGACAGTTTTGACGCTATGCCTCGTAGCGTCAGGTTAAGGGGCTGGGATGCGCTGATTGATCAACAGATGTTAGCCTTTTTTCACGCATGCATTTTTGATTGAAAGAAATGCAGAAAAACTGTGCATGTTTGCGCCACACCCTAATTAATTAATATCAGTATCCACAATATCGAAATTAAGCTTTCAGTTTTCTCTATGATGAAGTCATGAAAATGTTTTCTGCATTTTTCAAAGGTTTCGCTGTCATCCTAAAAAATGATCACTGTAATTTGAAACCATACTTTGATACGCTTTTTTGAAACTGTAACCGTTGTTTTAATCCTAATTTTAAACCTTAACTCTGATTTGAAACCCTAACCATGTCTTGAAACTCCAACTTTTGCTTCAAACCCCAACATAAAAACCTTATCCTGGGCTTGAAACCCTAATGTGAAACTCTAACCATGGCTTGGAACCCTACCCCTTGTTTTAAACCGAAAGGTTTGCTTCAAACCCAAATTTGAAACGGCAACCATGAGTTACATGAAGGCATTTAAATGACATGTTGTAAAATATTTTCAATATGACATGATGTAAGACACGATTTATAGTTGGACAAATGTTACCAGACACAATGTACCAGAAGGCATCATTTTGATTGACATGAAGAAAAATCCTTTTTTATGTACAGTATGACATAATTTTGACATGTGACATGATAAATAGCAAGACATAATTTTAAGTATGAAATGAATGAACCCCTCCTTGAGCCATCACCTAATCGTGGTGAGGTTACTGGAGCGGTTGGCAGCCGAGTGCGAAGCCCTTCGGATGAGATTCAGCACCTCCAAATCGGAGACCGTGGTTCTCAGGTGGAAAAGGGGGGGCGTGCCCTCTCCAGGTCGGGGATGAGATCCCGCCCCAAGTGGAGGAGTTCAAGTATCTTGGGAAGAATGGAACGGGAGATCGACACCCCGAAGATACCCCGCCTCTCGCCCGAAGATAGCTGGGATAGGCTCCAGCATACCCGTGACCCTGCTGAGGATAAGCGGTACAGAAAATGGATGGATAAATATGTGAGGTGTGCGTTAATAGTCATAGTACCGACGATGGTCAACAGAGGGCTCCCTCTGCCTCTGAGCGCCCGCAGAGTAAGAATGATGAGGAATGATGAATTCAATTACAAAAGTTGAATTGCCGCAAGCGTTCATCATGCCCAAATTACGCACACGGCATACGTCACACACGCAAATGTAAATACATATGAATATTAAAGTATTATAATCTTAACCCTTGAATGGACAGAGCATGTCCAATGTAATCCACGTGTATGAATGATCATCATCATAATGACGATAAACTGAAAAAAATGCACGTGCATGCAGCCGAACAATAACCCAAATGAAGGTCCTCATGCTGGACCACCTTAAATACCAACAATTCTAATCCTAATGGTGAGTGCTTTTAATCTACGTCATCTAGATTAAGGACTAACCGACGTGAAATCTCGACAAATAACTCATATTAAAAAGGGATTTTTGTTAATAAATCAATAATCTACAAAGACTGAAGCTTTGTCTACATTCTGGGTCAAACTACAGTATGCACTATATCTCTTCAAACCCTAATTTGCTCTAATTTGAAACCCTACTTTAAAACCCGTCTTTGAAAGCCTAATTCTGAAACTCTCATTTAAAACCCTAACTCATGAAACCCTACATTGAAACCCTAAACCTGTCTTAAAACCCAAAACCTGTCTTGAAACCCTTTTTTAAAACCTTAACCCATGTTTATAACCCTAGCCCTGTCTTGAAATCCTAATTTTAAACGCTAACCCTGGTTTTACACTGAATTTAACACTGTAACAATTATTTAAAATCTTACTCTGGCTTCAAACCCTATTTTGAAACACTAACCCTTGTGTGTAACCCTAAAAGTATATTGAAACCCTAATTTGAACCCCTACTTTGAAACCATTACCCTGTCTTAAAACCCTACTTTGAAACCTTAACCCTGTTTTAAAACCTTCATTTGAAACACTAAACCTGTCTTGAAGCCTTTATTAAAACCTTTACCCATGTTTGTAACCCTAAACACATCTTTAAACCCTAATTCGAAAACCTAACCCTAGTTTTAAATTGAATTTTAAACCCTAATGGTTGTTGGAAACCATAGCCCAGCCTTGAAACATTAATTTGAACCCAAAGTATTGTCCTGAAAGCCTAACTCTGGCCTAAAAGTCTTATTTGAAACATGACTTTAAAGTTAATCCTGTCTACAAACCGTTACCTGAAACCCAAACCCATACATTTTACGTGCAAAAAAATACGACGAAAAAATAACCAACATTTTTCCGACTTTCCCATCAGTATGCCGACAAGCATTTAGTAGAATGACCATGCTATCTCAATTCCCTCCTTAACATTGTGATATCGGTTTTGTTGCGTGAAAGTAGGATGGCTCTCAGCTGCTTAAACAGGCCGCCGGTAAGTTGGTGGTCGCTCAGCATGCAAACACGGATAAGCAGAGGGCCCCCCACCCCGCCCCACACACACGACTGGCTTTAAATGGGGATTAGCACATTTCAAAATGGAGGTTACACTCCATTCAGAGGTGAGTGGCGATATGGCGCCCAAGATAAACCTCTTTTGTTTGCTAAACAATAAAAGCCAGCGCTTATTTATCCGCTTGTAATGCGGCGGAAACGAGAAGACGTGTTTATATATCATGTGCAGCGCCGTACTGGGCCTGAAATTCAGCCCGGGAATTTGAGATGGAGAGGCATGGGAGTGTATCTGGCACTAACCAATAAGCAGCGAGTGCGATTTTGTGACGCGCTTCGGGCTTGTAAAGTCTGCTGCCTCGATTGTTGGTCGCACCACAAGCATAAACACACGTTACAGCCTGACACTTTCCGATACGCCGGACTGCCGCGTGGACGCCGCAGCGGCAGCTTTGGCTTTTTTGACATGAGCCAGGCTACCCTATTGTATAACTCCTCTTTTATTTGTTGAATAGTAGTCTGTAATTACGTTTGGTTAAAAGCGGGCGACTGTGTCTTGGAAAATATCGGAATTACAGCCTGACAAAAAATAAATGGTGGGCCAGGACGTCGGGCTGGAATGAATCGGCCGTTGTGGAGTTGTCCCCAATTTCCCAATTGCCACCCCGTCCCTCATCCTATGTATGGGTGATTGGACAAACTGATATTTGACAGGAATGGACAGACACATGTTTACTTTGTTTGTTAGCATCTGAATGGACAGACAATTGCACGAAAAAGAATAAAAGCCAGTGCTTATTTGTGCACTTTTATGAGGTACTGGCGGTAGGGGCGTGTTTTGATTGTGTGTGTGTGCAAATGAACAAACTGATGATATGTGAATGGACAGACAACTGTGCAATAAAAAGCAGCGTCTTTGAATGCGGCGTGTCAGGAAGGTGGGGGCGGCGTCTGTCGCTAATGAAGATAAACATTTGACGCTAGCGTTCTTTGACAAATGATAAACAGGAAGTCACATCACTCAACGCCCGTTAATGTTAGCGTGCAACTAGACCATTAGCATTTGTGATGGAGGAAGGTGGGGGTGGGGTTAATTAGCCTCTATTTATTATTCCTCATTAATGATAACGAGCGTTTTGTTTTGAAGGCAGTAAAAATGTAAAAAACATTCATAATTGTTAGCGCTCGCGGCTCATTATGCCGCTAACGCCATTTGTCAGGGCGGGGCACTCACTAAGCTTCATCTTCTTGAGGCGGAGGCGACCAACCAGCCTGACAAGGAAGCGTCCCAATAAATTTGACATTATAAGCCCTATTTTCGTAACTTTGCGCGGGCGCGGGTTAGTCCCGCTGTTGGTGATCTCGTGGCCCCGTGCAGCCCGGCGAATCTAAAAGAGGGACGTCTGCGCCGCTGTGGGACTCATCACAGCCGACTTCAATAATGTCCAATCAAAGCGGTTCCTCTCATTCCCTTTCAATGAGGCGCACTAGTCACGCACTGGAAGTATCGACATGACGGCGCGCGGACATTCATCTGATTGGACGCTAATCAGACGTTGATGAGCGTAATCCTCGCCATGCTCATTATCTTAATGGCTGCCCGGAGTACGGACGACACCCGTCCGTCCGTCACATTTGATAGGACGTCTGCGGCGGGATTTACATCGCAGGTGTTCGGTCGACAGACAAGCAGACGACCGGTAGCGTCAACGCGTGCACAAAACATTTATGTCATGTACTCTATACAGTATGCGCTTACTGTTTGTGAATGGACAGACATGTTTTTACGTAATGCATGGATGTGCACAGATAGATGTTGGCACCATGCTTTTATGCAAATGGGCAGACTGACATGATTTGTGTTTGTAAACATTTTATGTGTGTATGTGAATGGACTGCCACACGTGTGAATGGACAGACAGAAGTTTATAGTTTGTGCATGCATGCATGTTAAAAGAAAGATCGATGTTTATATTATGAGCAGGGGCCAGATCAATTAATAGTCCAGACCGTTTAAACGGCACATATTAGCCCTTTTGAAATCAGCAAAAAATTATTATTATTTATTTTTTTACACATTAACACATTACAACATGAGACAAAGACAATGACATTCAAACAAACAATAATACCAAGTTTTCGCCAAGTTTCAGCATTTATGTAAAACATATTTCTGGAATTAATCGCCCCACTAATAGGTTATCCAAATTTTATGCAGCCTGAAAAAAATCCATATCTGCGGGGCCCTAATTATGAATTTACTTGAATAGACAACTTGCAGTTAAAGTTATTGTGTATCTGAATGGACAAACAGATATTATGTGTATAAAAGCTTCTTTTTTTTTTTTTTTTTTTGCATGTCCAGCGCAGGGGTCTCGCCTGTGCAGAGATGAATCATCAAAACATCTGTCAGCTGATAACAAACGAACGCTTGCAGATGTTCCTCTCATGCATCCTGTCGAAAGTAAACACCCCCTCCCCAGGGAAACGCTAACAACGACGACCGAGAAGGAAATGTGGTATTAAGCGCCACCTTCTGCTTTTATCCCGACACAAGATGGAGTCTAATGCATATTTAGCTTAGCTTCGCAGCTAAGTGAAGATGGAAAGTGTAACAATAAACCGAGGATTTAACGTCAACAATAGCGGCAGCCTACATTTTACTTAATCTTAGCCGGGATTAGCGTGCACGGCTAATGTCGGAGAATATCAAAATGCTTTTTTTTCCCCCCCGCCCAGATGCTCCGTGACAATGGCACAGGCGGCGGCGGGATAACAGCGACAGATTTTTTCCCCGTCTTTCTTCATATGCTGGCGAATTACCCGTCAGAACAGTTGCCATTAAGGGCTGGGATGTCACGACTTGTGTGTGCTAATGGCCTTTAGTTTCCAAAGAGCTTAGCTTACAAGTGTGTACATGTGAATGGACATACACATTAATATCATGCACGTATGTATATGACAGGCAAATGTTTTGTCTGTTAGTACGTGAACTGACAGTTTAAATATGTGTATGCGAATGGACAGACAGATCCAACCGTCCATTATATGAGCCGCTTATCCTCACTAGGGTCACGGGCGTCCTGGAGCCCATCCCAGCTATCTTCGGGTGAGAGGCGGGGTTCACCCAGAACTGGTCGCCGGCCAAACGCAAGGCGCACATATAAACAAACAACCATTTGCACTCACATTCAACACTACGGGCAATTTCGAGTCTTCAATCAACCTACCACGCATGTTTTTGGGATGTGGGAGGAAACCGGAGTCCCCGGCGAAAACCCACCCAGGCACGGGGAGAACATGCAAATTCCAGACAGGCGATGCCGGGATTTGAACCCCAGTCCTCAGAACTGCGAGGCAGATGTGCTAACCAGTCGCACACCGTGCCGCCCAGACAGACAGATACTTACATTCTATGCAAACAGACATACAGATGTCTTCACTGTAAATGTTGCCTGTAATTCCTCAGGGGTTAGCGTCCAAACATTTTGGGGGGATTATTTCTACATATTTTAAAGCTGTTTGAATCCTACAGACCCCCACACTAGTATTAACCTCGACCGTACGCTTAGAAACACTTTCCATACTCAAACACCTTTTTCACTCTTAAACATATACAATTGCACAGCAGTATTGTACGCTATTTACGCATTTTATTCATTGTCATGGGTTTTAATGAATTTTTATTTGTATTTTTTCCCCCCAGTTTTAATGTTTTAGGCAAGGAAGTGTTTATTTTACCACCCAAAAAATTACAGCATCCACAGTGACAATCCCACAATATGGCAAATTATGCGTGATAAGAATATGAAAAAAAACAACTGGTGAGCCGCGATATAGCGAGGGAACACTGTACATGTGAATAGGCATAGCTGTCTTTACATTATATGTAATTGAATGACAGACTGCTGTTGGAATTATACTTTATATAAATGTGAATTTACAGAGAGATGTTTACTTTGTGTGTTAGTATCTGACCGGCCAGACACGATTCCCCCATGTGAATTGAGAGAAGTATGTTTAAATGACATGTGAATGGATGAGCAAATGTTTACTTTGCATGCTGCTATGTGAAGGGACAGACAGACATTTACGTAGTATGTGTTGCTCATCCATGTTATTGTCTTTGCTGTCATTTCTCTTGTCGTAGCATTTGCGGGCTACGTTGCTAAGATAACAAATTTCCTGCTTCTGCTCGCTAACTCTCTCCCGTGCAAGCGAGCAAGCGAGAAGTCACGGAAAGGACAAGCCACCGCTGCTACGCTAATTGCTCTTGATGAATAAACTCATCAGCCCGCTGTTATTATTATTATTACAAATAGATAAATTGCCCCAACAATATGAGGCTGCCGGCTAGCGATAGCGCCGCTAACAGTGCCGTAGCATCCGTCACGCAAAATAGCTCACTAGATTATTGCACCGTGGCCGCCATGTTGCAAAGATAAGACACAGGGGGGAAAGTGTGTGTGTGTGTGTGGGGGGGGGGGGGGGGGGGGGGGGTTATCAGATGGCGAGGGACCCTTCTCACTGACAGCGCGTAGCCAAGGGCAATGACGGATAAGTAATTTGTGGATTATTGCAATTAGCATGGCAAAGTACTTACAGGGATCAAATTAAAAAATTCATTAAGGTGCACAGTTAATTAAGGAACACTTTTGGGGGCGCGTGGGATAAATTATGACACCTAATAAATGTCTGACGGCCCGCCTTAGCTCCCTCGTTTGCTCTCGTCTCCCTCGCAGGAAACGCACTGCCTCTTAGCAGGAATAATGTTAGCCTCGCTACTTTTTTTTCTCAGTGGATTATTTCTAGTGGTTTTTTTTGTTTCTATTGTGCGGTGTGGCGGTTATGACGAATTACTGGGGTGGGTGCGGTTGTCTTGGAAAGTGGAGTTGACCCCGTGTTGCGCTGATGCATCCGAAAACGTGCCGAGACCAATAAAGGACTGCCCCCTATATGTCAACATTGGAATTTAACTGAGCAGTGAATTTAAAAATGGTACAAAGGAGTTCGCCTACTCTAATTTTCGAGTTCTCATTTGACAGTGTCAGTTGAGGCATTTTTTGTTGCAAAATTCCGTTAATAAATTAACAAGCATCAAAAACAAAACATTTGTAATTAGTCGCTCATCCTCATTTGGATCCTTTGGTAAAGTATATTTTACATGGTTTATTTCATGGTGCAGATAATTGTAGATTCTTTGGAATTGGGGGTTGGCTCAGTGTTGTGCTGCTGATGAATCAGGAAAAGTGCTGAAGGCAATCATGAACTGCCTCCTATGTGTCAAAACTGGAAGTTAACGTAACTTAAAACATGTTCAATTGGACTTAACCCACTCTGGTTCTCAGTGACTCAGATGAGTGTTGTTATTTGTGTATTTGTATTTATGCGGACGATGGTGGATTATTTGGAAATGGGAGTTAGGCCAGTATTGCACTGATGAATCCCAAAAAGTGCTGAGTGGAATAATAGATGATCAAAGTTGGAAGAAAACCATAGTTTGGACCAGTATTCACATGAAACTCGAACTGAAAAATGAAAAGTTAGCCCACTCTCGTTCTCAGTGGCTCAACTGACAATGTCGGAAACCTAACCCTAGCCTTGACGCCATAACCCTGGCTTTAAAGCCCAAAACCCTAATCCTGACATTGAATGCTAATTTGTTACCCTTAACCTTGGTCTGAAATCCTATTTTGCTCCCACAACCCTGGTTTGAAACCCTAATTTGAAACCCTACCTTGCATTCATCCCTCTGGGTTTGAAAGCTGGTCCAATGAATTCATCGTATTGAAGCTTTTTCTTGACATTTCTGTCTGCTTGTGATTTGCAGCTGTGTATAATTTCCCTTAAAAAAAAAAAAAAAAAGAAACAGAATGTGATTCAAGTGAAGTGTTAGAAAGCAGCACTTAGCTCGTTAGCTCTTAAGTAAACGCCCGTGACCTCCGCGGGTTGTCAAACACAGCCGACCGGTGAGCGGTGGGCTGTTTCGCTGCAGGTGTGCGAGTTACAGAATGATTTACTTGGCTGTAACAAAAGCACAAAATGATGGCGATTGTTGAAGGATAAACAAATGAAGAAGAAAGATGAGGCGTTGTTGCGAAGATGCTCATTTGCATACTAATGAAGTCAATACTATATAAACTCAACACATGATGACACTCAATACAACTTTTAATAACGTTGATAATAATGTTACTGACTTCTTACTGAATTGCCAATACAGCAAGCAAATCTGAAACCCTGAACCAAGATTTCTAACCCTGATTTTGACCTCAAACCCTAATATGAAAAGGTAATCCTTCATTTGAAACTCTAACCCCAGTTTGAAACCTTAACACAGACTTAACTTCAAACCCCAACTCTGGTTTCAACCCCTAATATGAAACCTAAACTCTTGTTTGTATCTTTACACCTGTCTCAAAACCTTACTTTCAAGCCCTAAATTTGGATTCAGACACAAATTTGAAACCCTATCCCTTGTTTGAAACCCTAACCCTGGCTTAGAACTCTAATTTGTAACGCTATCCCAATCTTAAAACCCAAATTTTAAACCCCTACTTTGGCTTCAAACACTGAAAAAGGCTTAAGACTCAAATTTGAAACCCTTGACCCTATCTTAGAACGCGAATTTGTAATCATAACTTCAGGTTCAAACCCTAACACAGGCTTAAGACACTCATTTGAAAAGTTGAGCCTGTCTTAAAACTATAACTTGAATGTTGGAAACTTTTATCCTGGCTTCAAAACCTAATTTGAAACCTAAACCCTGTCTTGGAACCTTGCTTTGAGACTGTAACCTTGGCTTGAAAGGTTATTTTTTTGAAAATATTTTTTTAAAAGACCCCCAAATCTTTAGAAAATAAAATAGATATTTTTTTAAAATCTAGAATTTGAAATTTAAATATCAGACTTTTATTTTCTTAAAAAAAAAAATCCAACTCATCTCCCAAGATGATGAATTTGTGAGTCAAGTCGTTGCACGTCAAAGTAAGAAACTCGCGTGACAATCGAGCGAGCGAATCTTTTTTTGCACTTCTTGCGGCTAAATTATTAAGCGTGTATTTCATAACGTTAGTGACAATATGTTCAAGTGTTTCTTCGCTCCCCCTGTGGAGAACAGATGGTTCCTTTTACTTTCTTTTTTGGGGGAGTGGGGGGGGGTCGCGGTGGTCTTTTGGCCACCTGCCCCGCTCTCATTATTGATGCTCACAGCAGGACTTGTTAGCGGCGGCACGGCGGTGTGGTGTATTGATGCGGGCGGCCACACGTCAACATATTGACATCATGTTCAAGGGGAACATTCATCATCACTTAAAGGGAGATGGGGGGTGATGGTGGGGCGGGGGTGACATCCGGCCGCGTGCCAACACCTCAGAAGCCACTGACCTCCTCTTGTTTGCCGCGTTCCCGCTCGTCGCACATCTGACAAACGCGTCGGGATAATTACTTTTGGAAAATAGGCGGAAGCACGTTGGCAAGTCAGAGAGAGAAGACGGTAGATTAAAAGCAGAATGATAAGGAAGCACTCACGTTACATATTAATTAAGGGTTACAAATGTGTGGGTTTTTTTAATTGGAAAATTGGGCTGGTTTGGGAATTTGATGCATGGACATAAAATATTGCAATACGTATGATTATCATTTTTTTTAAACAACTTTATTCTTATAAGATTCAAAGTTGCAGAACACCTGATTTTTTTTCCTTTTTTTTTTTTTTTTAAAAAACTGACTTTTTTACTATTTTTATGTCATATGTAACCATCCCTTTTCAAAATAACCATATGACATTTTTATGTCATATGTATAAACATGATTACATTACGTTTTTCTTTAATAAATACGTTTTTTTACACTAAAAATACCATTGTTTTACCTCGTAAAAGTACACTTTTTTACTAAATCATATTTTTTGTAAACCCAATTTGTTTGTTGAAAAAAATACAACTTTATTCTCAACAGATTCAAATAGTTTTCCTCAAGTATCAATTACTCAATTTTGGGGGGGAAATAAAGCTATTTCTTTTAAATATTACTTTTTTGTTGTAAATATCTGACACATAGCAACATGCAAAATATCTTTATTGTAAATACCTGACTGACAGTATTTCTTGAAAAGATGTTTTTTATTCTTAACATAAGATTCAAAGTAATTTGTTTTCTTACAAAAAGTATGACTTTATTCTGTTTTGTTTTTAGCCACATTCTTGTAAAGTTGTGATTTTATTGCTATTTTAAAAATGTTAAACTTTACCTGCCCCTAAATCAGACTCTTTATAAAGTGTTATTGGGTTATTTTCATACAATTTGATCAAGAATGGTAAAGAAACTTCTAAAAAATAAATCTAATTTTTAAAACAAATTTTTTTCATGCCGCCTTGGTTTTATATTGGTAAATGTCTCCCATACTGAAACAGACACACTTAAAGACCTACTTTTGAAAAGTTATTGGTGATTCAAAATTGAATTGAAAAATTGACGACTGGTTTGAGCGTCAGCCTCACAGTCCTGAGGACCGGGGTTCAAATCCCAGCCCCGCCTGTGTGGAGTTTCCATGTTCTCCCCGTGCCTGCGTGGGTTTTCTCCGGGTACTCCGGTTTCCTCCCACATCCCAAAAACATGCACGGTAGATTGATTGGAGACTCTAAATTGCCCGTAGGTGTGAATGTGAGTGCGAATGGTTGTTTGTTTCAAATGTTCAAATATGTGCCCTGCGATTGGCTGGCGACCGGTTCAGGGTGGACCCTGCCTCCCGCCCCAAGTGTAGTGAGGGGATACACAAGCAATTCGCATAGCATGAGTTATTTGTCCCAATAAGTGAGTGGCCCCACACCCAGCGAAAGCGTCCCAGGGTTGTGTGCCTGCGGACACATGCAAGTGAATTGACACCGCTTCGCATGCACAAAGACTGGCAGAAGTGTCCTGTAATTGCTGTGCCCGCACCGCGGAGGCTGAGGACCCCGCCCAATCAATCGAGGGGCGGGATCGGGGCCGGGGTCCACCCGAGAGCAGCCCGGTGGACGGGACACGTCCCACACCGAGGAGCCCAGGGCGCTCCGCCGGCCCCACCGACAACTGGGACCCTATATATATATATATATATATATATATATATATATATATCTTTGTTCTTCTCCATGAAAGAGAGAATAATGACCAAAGGTGGCACTGAAGTAAAGTATTGATATGGTTTGAAAGCGTGGGTCCACGGCGAGACCTCCTTTTTAATCACACTGTTCTCTTCTGAAATGTGGAACACTTTCATTCTCTTTAATCCTGTCCCGCCACCATTACAAGCACTCCCTGACGTTTTTTCGACTCGGAAATATGTCAGGGATGAAAAGTTGAATGCATTATAATTACGGCGGCGTCCGTCCCATCCAAAGCCGGTCTCTCTCTCTCTCTCTCTCTTTCTCGTCCCGTCCCGTAAGCGCGCGTACCGTAGCACTCCCATTAGTAGTGGGGCCGATTTAAAAGGCTTAGCCGAGCTTTATCTACCCATTTAAGGACATGTAAGAGTGCATTGTGGCGCTGAGACAATGTGCATGAATGTGTAATAGCCTTTAGGATTAGAGAATATGCTGCAGCACTTTAATTACATATGAGACGCAGACCAGGGACAGACGGAAGGGAAATTACTACAAAAGCTTCCAGCGCTTTCATCTCCGTCAAAGTTTTGATGCCGTAATGGATCCGAGGAGACACGCGGGCCCCTCGCTCGCTCGTTCAGTCGCTGCGGTTTGGACGACACGCTCGCTTTGAAGTCAACTCTGCTCTACTTGGACGGCAATTCACTTTTGGCTCGACAACTTTTAAACGGAACTTCTTTTTTTATTGTTGTAAAATTACACCGAGGTTAGGGTTTTAAGCCTGAGTTAGGGTTTCAAACAACAAAAAGGGTTTCAAATTAGTTTCAAGTTTCAAATTAACATTTCAAAATGTGCTTAGGGCTTCAAAGAAGGGTTATAGTTTTAAATGTGGGTGTAAAGCTGAGTTCAGGGTTTCAAATGTTAGGTTTCTTGCCTGGGTTCCAGTTTTAAAAAAAAAATGCTCTAAAAAATCAATCTGTAAATTGTCTGTTCTTCTTCTTCATTCATTGCAGTCAGCGTCCTTTCCGGTCATGCGGCGCGTTTCATTTTGTCCCAACCGGGACCCTCTCAAAGTCATTACGTGCTTCCCGGTCTCCCCGGTCCTCGTTACCTTGAATGACCGGACCTACGGAGGGAGGGCGGAAGAGTGGGGGACGGGGAGGGCGGGGCGGCCCCCCTGCCGTTCACTAACCGGTACCGAATGGCGCCTCTCCTCCGGGGCCCTGACCTGCATACTGACACGGAGGACGGGCGGACAGATGTCGGCTGTCAGCCCAGCGACGACGTCGTCGCTTCTGCTGGCATCCACGTAAAAGCACTAACAGTGAATGTGGATTATTTGTAGTCCTTGTTGTTATTTCTTTTGTGCAAAGTGGTGGTGATCATGAATAACCAGGGATCTCGTTTGATGTGCGTCGCGCGTCTGAGATGCACAAAAATGAGCAGGGCCGCATGAAGTACGTTCAATCTGCGTTTTAGGATGTAGAGCTATGGCTTAGTACTCTGGCATGGTGCTGGAAATCCGGTGTATTTTTTTGGATGAGACAAGACTCTACAGTGCACCTCATTTGGTGGCACATGTGCCTACTTTCTGAATGGTGCAGCAAAAAAAAACAAAAGAGAGGCTGCCCAGTCATTTGAGGAAGACAATTTTTTTTTTGCAACTTGAAAGCAGACACAGGATGGGTTTCATCATCATGGTCGCTAAACCAATCAGCGATGGCGAAGAGCCTCCGTCCGATTGGCCCTGTGCATGTCTGTGTGCGTTTGAAATGTGGACGCTCACGTACACGAAGTTAAGTTTTCCGACGACAAGCCGGTAGCTGCAGTTGCAGAAAGTTGAGCGGCATAAATTGAATTAGTTCCACCGCGACCGATGTGGGAACATCTTGGATTCTAGCTAGATGAACGCAGCCATCCCGCTAACGCCAACAAGCCGGTATGTCTAATTTGTATAAAATCGAAACAAAACAACACAACTTAAAACCCCAAAGTGACAAAATCCATTTTAAACCCAACCATCCCACCCAATTTCGTCAGCTGGGAACAAAAAACACGGTGGGACATTTCCAGTTTCCCGTCATCTTGCAGTTATGGAACCCTTTGCTTAACGATGCAAATAAAAAGGTGACAGCGTATATGTTGCACGTATGCTCACATTATATACAGTATAGCGTTACTATTGTAAGAGTCATTGAACGTGTCACCCAAGCAGCATTTAAAGAAAGGATGCAGACTTTTAAAAAGTAGTACAAATTGGCATCAAACAGGTTGTTTTGAATTATTTGTGCTGTTATTAATGTTGCTATAATTTGCACTTTTTGTGAACCAACTTGACACTTGATTGGCAGTACGTTGCCGTTAAGGCATTCATGACTGTTTATACCTCTGTGCCAAATGTTTAATTTCATTTGTTGAAATGCAATTTTTGTGAGCAGAGCCTGAGTCTGTTTTATTTACATTTTGTATCCAAGATACTTTATTTATTCTTCCGCATTACAATGTCAATGTTCACTATTCTTAGAATTAGAATTAAAAGTAATTGTTCTTAAAAGGATGTACTTGCATTATTATGCTCTAATATCATTATATCAGTGGCATAAAAAATCATCAACTATACTATCGTTTTTCGTGATAGTTTTTGGGAAAATATACCGTCCTAGAAAAATTTGCTATACTGATGGTGGCTGGGAAGTGCAAAACAATTGTTGTTTTTTTTTCTGAAATGTAAGTGTTTCGGTTTTCGTTAATTTGTTTTCTGAAATGTAAATTAATTTCAACTTTTGTTAATTTTTTTCCTGAAATGTAAAAGAGTTTCGCCTTTTGTCAATTTGTTTTCTTAAATGCAAATTTGTTTTGGCCTTTGTTAATTTTTTTCTGAAATGTACATTTGTTTCGGCTTTTATTCATTTGTTTTCAGAAAGTGAAAAGTGTTACGACTTTTGTTATATTTTTTTTCTGAAATGTAAATTCCTTTTGACTTTTGTTGATTTGTTTTCTGAAATGCAAAAGTGTTCCACAATTTGTTATATTGTTTGGCACTTCTCAGCCACGGTACATAACATATAATATTGCAAGAGCAATGGATAACACAAACAGTATAAAAAATAGAGTAGCAACTGTAATAAAAATGTGCAATATAGCGGGACCGCAAAGGAAGAATCGTGATATCGCTTACGTGATGTTAAGTTGCAGGGACTCATTATCCCGGGACTCACGTAGTCTCAAGTATAAAATGATTGATGAACAGTGATGACGTTCTCCAGAATGCCGCCATTTTGAGTGCCGAGCAAAGTAACGCTTTACTTTTCTTGGGAAAAGTAATTAGACTACAGTTACTTCTTCAAACCAGCAACAGTTTCTTTTGAGTCATCAGTGTCTCTCATCAAGCATTAATTTGTGGCTTGTGATTCGAACAAAACGCAGTCCGACTATTCAATAGCATTAAACAGTTCACGCATTTCTCAACTAACAGGAGAAAGCGATTGGGAGGTGACTGTTTATTCTACAATGCACAGTAACGGTACAGTACCATGAAAGTGCAAAGAAATACACGATGTCACTATCGCCACACTATTTTTGTTATTTTCTTGAGTAAAAAGTGGATTTGATTGTTGTTACTTTTTTATTTACACATTATTACTACTGTGTTACTGGCGTGTTAGACGCGCAATGCATTGTGGTTTATTTATTCATACCGAAGTCACAAATCGTCATACAATAAGGACTTACAATACTCATCTTAAATAACACTTACAATGAAAAGTGATAACTTTCAATTTCTGTGAGGTGGTTTAACGTGCTGCACGGCTGACGTCGCGTACATTTCCAAGTAATGGGTACGGTGGAGTTAATGCTTTTTTTGTACTGTGGATAAGTGATATTCCTGCCACTTGGCAGCTGCTTTCGAATTTAGTCACTTTTGAAATTAAGTAATCAGTAAAGTAACTCAGTTACTTTTAAGCTCAAGTAATCAGTAAAGTAACTAAGTGACTTTTTCAAGGTAACTGTGGCAACACTGGCTATGAATAACTATTAAGAGCAGCCATCATATTAATTTTAGGACACAAAAATTGTGTGCGCACATGACCAAGCATGCCGTGGATTTTTATTTTGTATTTTTATTTGTAGTTGTTTCTTTCCATTGTGCAAGGTGGCTGTTATTAGCTTTAATAACTGGTGAGTGGAAATAAGTGATCGCATTCAAATTGGATCAAATATTCACACGTATGTACAGTACCTGTGCATGCCGTGGACTTTTATTTTACTCTACAAATTATTAAGAGGCCCGATCGTGTTGTGAGCCACTGAGCGCTAGTATGGACTAATTCCATTTTGCTCATTTTGTAACAGAGCGATTGAAAGTTTGTGGGGGGGAAAAAACTTGTGTTAGTTAGCAGTTAATCCTAATTTGGTGAAGTATGTTTTCCATTTTTTATTTAATCCAACGCAGCGTACTTGCTGCCTCGTAGCCCCCCTGTCCCCTCGTGAGGCGGCTGCGGGGCATTGAGGAGCAAACTACAAGGTTATATGGGTGTTGATGGGGAGAAGCTGCATAATTAATTTGTATATTCTAGCATGACAGATGTTTGATTTTGGCCGTAAAAGTAATTAATAATAAGAGAGTACGGCGAGAGGCAGATTGCTGCAAGATTATTTATGAAGACTCCTCACGGAGCAATTTCTGTAGCAGAGTGTGTGTGTGTGTGTGTGTGTGTGTGTGTGTGTGTGTGTCAGAGTCACCTGCTCCCTTAGCGGTCCCAGCTGTTAGCATAGCTATTAGTACTGCCATTTATGGAGATTAATATCGAGAAACAAACAAAACAAAAACAAAAAACATAACAAGAAACAAGGCTCTCTAATTGTTCAAACAACATGGCTGGATTTCCACCAATAGGGCATAAACACGTACATTACAAATCAGACATCATTAGAGACAATAAATATGATGTAAATATTGTTCATTAGACATTATTGACTATTAAATACGATGTAAATATGGTACATGAGAGCATTACATAGAATGTCAACATGTACACAAGAGGGCATAAACCATAAAATTTATGTAAACGTACATTACAGACCTTAGACCTTTACATAATTACATATGATGTAAATATGCTAAATTAGAGGTGTGTGGAACATTAAATATGATGTAAACATACATCAAAGATCATAAACGATTAAGTATGATGGACACATGTGCATTACAGATCACAGACCATTAAATAATGTGCAAATATTTTACAATCGAAATCATAGACATTCAATATTATATAAATATGCTACATTAGAGGCATGTAGAGACATAGTTAGCTTTTCTATTAATGCTGTTATTGAGGTCTGTATGACTTGAGATGATTAAAAAAGGAAAATTAATGGATGCCAGAGTAGTGACAAAGGGGTGAAAGTCATCTCCTTAACGAGGGTGTAAATCAGGCACGGAGGCCGTTAGCGCAAAGTCTTGTTGATTGTTTGAATGTGCTGTGCTGATTGAAGCCATCACGCAGCGTGACACATCTTGTAACACAGCAACATCGTCTTCACAGAAGAGCCCGCACAAACTATATTATTTTTATTAGCTGATAACAACGCCTTCAGAGAAGACATCATCGTCACCCTCCCTCTCTCACTACGCTGTAAAAGAAAAATCAGCCCCCGAAGCCTGTTTCACTTAGCAGCACGAACTTTGGGAGACACGTCCATCATGAGCAAACCCACACAAAAGTCTCAGAAAGGCATACCCCAAAAGACACACGAATGCAGCAATTCTGGTTTGAATGTTTCATTTCCATTGGTCCTTCAAAGACAAAATCTGTGGGAGTATTTGAAAATTCAGCCCCCAAAGCCAGTTATACTTTGCAATGTGAAATTTGGTAGACATGTCTATCATGAACAGACCCACAAAAAAGTCTCAAGAAGCCATTCCCCAAAAACACAGGGAGTCTGACAGTATGGTTTGAAGCGGTCTTTTCAGGGGTCATTTTGGCCGTTTATATTGGTTCGTCAAAGAAAAACTCCTTCAAAGGGGATTTTGAAAATTCTGATTTTGAAGCTTGTTTCACTTAGCAACAAGATATTTGGCAGATATGTCCATGATGATCAGACCCAGAAAAAAGTCTGAAGAAGCCATGCCCAAAAAGGCACAAGAAGGTGGCTATTTCGGGGGTCATGTTGTTTCCAGTGGTCCTTCAAAGAAAAACTGCTTCAAAGGAGTTTTTGAAAATTCAGCACCTGAAACATGTTTCACATAGCAACAGGGGAGACGCTAGGATAAGAGGTTTAGAGGTGCTGGGCTTTCATTTTAGCCCAACTTTGGGCTACAAACATCAATGCCAATCAGTAAGCTATTCAGTAGCACTTTGGCTTTAATATTATCACATGTACAACTAACTCTCATTCCAATTCAACGAGTGGACAATGCCGCTCGTTCTGACCTACTGAATCGTTTACAAGCTCGAAAAAAAACGTCAGCTAACGGAAACGGTTCTAAGTCGGAACCGGTTTTCGATTCCCACCCCTATTCAGCACCCCCAAAAATAGGCTAGAAAAGCCTATGCGTAGCAATTTGAAATTTGGTAGCTATGTCCAACATGAGAAAAACTCTCAAGAAGGCATGCTCAAAAAGACAGGAAGTTGGCCATTGTGGTTTGAAGCAGCCAAGGGAGTTTTTGGAAATCCCCCAAAGCCTGTTTTACTAAGCAACATGATAATTGGTAGGCCACAAATAAGTCTCAAGAAAAGACAGGGTGTCTGCAATTTTGGTTTGAAGCGGCCATCTTAGGTGATCATTTTGGGCATTTCTGGGTATCCTTGAAAGAGGGACGGCTCCTGTATTTTTGCCTCATTCTTACCAAATTTGCATCACATACAGTAGACAGATGGATGACAATAAATCGGGAAAATGTTGATATTTTGTCCTTACTTGTGGATGAGGCATGGCAACCAAAGTTGATGACGCCATGAAAAACCTTGGATTCCAGAAATTTCAAGCAAAGAAGACAGTCATCCAGAGCCTGAGAGATATACTGTATATACTGTCATATGCTGCCCTGCAGTTCCTGGAGGACTCTTTGCGTCCTCTCTCTCTTCCCCCCTCCCCTCTCTGTTTACAGCACCTGTCTTCAATCAGCCTCATCACCCCCGGTATTTAAGCCTGCTTGTTCCAGGAAATCCTCGCCAAAGTATTGCAGCCTCTCCTAGCGGTACCACGGCCCACCGTACTCAAGTAAGCCACTTAACGCCTCGTTCCCTTGTTAACTCTTGTGTCTCCTCGTTCCCAGTGCTCCCTTGTGTTCCTGACCCACGTCATTCCTGCCCCCTGTCAACGCCGCCGCCTGCCAACACATCCAGGACCACCTCCGTAACCTTTTGCTCAATAAACCGCTCATCATTTTACATCTGCCTCCGCCTGCTCTTGGGTCCAGCTACTCCCCACACGTGACATATACAAATCAATCTCTTACATTTAGCAGCTCATATCAAATAAATGATGACAGATTTCATCAGCACAGATGAACAAACAAATAAAACTGTACCGGTATAAATCAGGACAAACAATAATGATTCTTTCTTTGATGAAAGTGTAAGTGTTTCACAGTGAATGCTTGTTTCTGTGTATACTGTACAAATATACAGTATATGAGCGGCCATTTGCATGAATGATGGATCGCCGTTGAATGAGTGTTTATGACAAATTAGAGGCCTGCATTTCCATTCCACTTATTTTGCCTTTAATGCATGTGTGAATCAATTAATTCCGCTGCAATAAAAAAAGAAGGCCGCCGTAAAGTGTGTGCCGAGTTAATGAGTCCGGCATTACCACATCATTACACCAGCTGGCATAACAGAGCATGTGTTGTTTGTCATAATATGTGCTGACACGCTTAACAGTCATAAATTGTTTGCTACGCCATGTTTGGTGACAAAGACGGAAGGCCTCGCGCACTGATTTCAGCGGGCTGCGCAACCCCGCCACACACTCAAAATGATCTATAAGGATAAACAGACACAAGCCAGACCACCTAAATGCTTAGCATCCATGGTACAATATTGTATGTCCTGCCTTTCTGTACCGCCATTGGCTGACTTTTCAGTGGCTGCTGGGACACCTTTCGACAAAATCAACTCCTGATTGGTCGTGATGTCCCTGTGACATTGCATTCATCACAAAAGGCATAAAAAAATCAAATGGTTGATGTTTGATTTTGTAAAAAAAGTACAAAAGCTCATATTTGAAAATGTAGTCCCCGAAGCCAGTTTCAACTTAGTAATGTGAAATTTGGTAGACATGTCTATCATGAGTAGACCCAAAAAAGGCTCAATAACCCATGCCTCAAAGGACACAGAAAGTCAGCCGTTTTGGTCTGAAGTGTCCATTTTAGGGAGAATTGGGAAGTTTCCAGTGGTCCTTCAAAGACGAGTTGTTCTAGACCGTTTTTGAAAATTCATCTCAGAAGCAAGTGTTACTTAGCAACATGAAATTTGGAAGACATGCATATTAAAAGCAGACCCACACAAAAAAGTCTCAATAAGCCATTGCTAAAAAGACACAGGAAGTCGGCCATTTTGGTGAGGTGATGGGCATTTTAGGGAGAGTTCTGAATTTTCCGGTGGTCCTTCAAGGACGAGTTGTTCTGGAGACTCTTTGAAAATTCAGCCCCCAAAGCCAGTTTCACTCAGCAATGTGAAATTTAGTAGACATCATGATCATGAGCCATGCCTGAAAGTACATAGGAAGTCTGCCACTTTGTCTCAAAGCAGCCATTTAACGCCCATTTTACATGTTTCTAGGTGTCCTTCAAAAGAAGACACGTCCCAGAGATTTTGTCTCATTGCTACCAAATTTGACCCCAATACAGTATAAGAGACAAATACTGTATTTGATGCTAAATGGTGAAAAATACAAGTTTTGATCATCCCATGTGACTAGCGCATGGCAGCGATGCATTATCCATCCATTTTCTGAGCCGCTTCTCCTCACAAGGGTCACGGGAGTGCTGGAGCCTATCCCAGCTATCATCGGGCAGGAGGCGGGGTACACCCTGAACTGGTTGCCAGCCAATCGCAGGGCACACATAAACAAACAACCATTCACACTCACATTCACACCGCGGGGCAATTTAGAGACTTCAATGAACCTACCATGCATATTTTGGAGATGTGGGAGGAAACCGGAGTGCCTGAGAAAACCCACGCAGGCACGGGGAGAACATGCAAACTCCACACAGGCGGGGCCGGGTATTGAACCCCGGTCCTCAGAACTGTGAGGCACACGCTCTAACCAGTCGTCCACCCTTCCACCAGCAATGTATTAAGTTACGGTAAATGTCATACTTTGGGGAAAAAAATTCCAGATCAGAGACAACAGCATTGTACAGTAACTCACCCAGCACTTGTCCATCATAGTAAAAAGTAAAACAATTTATACTGGAAAATCCCAGTGATAAAGATCAAGACATTTAATCAAAGATGGACCTCGCAACAAAAACAGAGTTCAGGCCTCCACCCAGCTATTACTTGCAATCTAAGCCATATGTTTAAGGATGCGCTTGCAATCTCCAAGATGAAATGAAGGATTTATGTTAGGGGGGAAAAAAATCTCCATATTGGTGAAATGATTTTCATCTCTTGCCGCTGTGATGAATTCCTTAATCCGCGTCTCATTGTGACGAGCCATGTAATTACATACGCTGGGATGAATAATCCATTTTTTCAAGCTGCTTGTCGTAGCAGACGCGACATCAGTGGATTACGTCGACTTTCACTCACGGAGTCAGAGTGAACGCGGGTGCTCTTGACCCGTAAACTCTCTGGATTTTGAAGTAGTATCAGAGGTGGGATGGGGTCTGTGGTGTCCCTTTAAGATCACTGCATTGGCTCCCCATGTGTTTAAGGATGGATTTTAAGGTTCTTATACAAGTTTTTAAATGTCTTAATGGTCTTGAGCCATCATATCTATCAGATATGCTTTTATCATATCAACCCTTGCAGGTCCCGAGGTCCTCCGGAACCGGCCTTTTAATTATTCCAAAAACTAGAACAAAATTCAGCGGCACGGTAGACGACTGGTTAGCACATCTGCCTCACAGTTCAAATCAGGCCTCACCTGTGTGGCGTTTGCATGTTCTCCCCGTGCCTGCGTGGGTTTTCTCCGGGTACTCTGGTTTCCTCCCACATCCCAAAAACATGCAAGGTAGGTTAATTGAAGATTCTAAATTGTCCGTAGGTATGAAAGTGTGAATGTTTGTTTCTGTGGCCTGCGATTGGCTGGCGACCAGTTGAGGGTGTACCCCGCCTATCGCCCGTAGATAGCTGGGATAGGCTCCAGCATGCCCGCGACCCTAGTGAGGATAAGCGGTATGGATGGATAGAACAAAAAAATCGATGGAGAGGCTGCATTCAGCCATTATGGCCTGTGCCTCTAGAACAGCCTATCAGAGGGCATCAGGAACGCAGTCTATTGATGCTTTTAAAAGGAGGCTCAAGACTCACCTGTTTGGTTTAGCTTTAAACTCATTTCTTTATTATTCATTTAAACAATGATTTATCTACTTATTTGCTTATAGATTTATCTATTTCTTTTTTATTGTATTCATTTATCCCTTGTTTACATTTGTTTTATTCCTATTTTATCGTATCTCTCATTGTCCTGTCATATTGTCTTTTAGTGTTTTACGTTTTACTCCAGTGTGTCCTGATGGGAGTCAGGATGATGGTGTCTCCTGCGTTCGGTCTGCCCCCAGGGATGTCATCCTGCAGTTTCCCCGGAGCAGGGGTCCCTGCACAATGCGGGTGTTCTCTGTGGCTACGGGCTGTGGCACCGCTCATTGGCATTGAAGGGTGGGGTGGGGGGAGTGGTTACAGCTACTGCCTGAAAAGATGCCGGAAGTCTGACTTTCTGGTTTAAAGCGCTTTTTTGAATCTCTTATTAGTCAAACACAAGATATTTTTTGAAAATTCAGCCGCTGAAGCCAGCTTCACTTAACAAGGTGAAATTTGGTAGGCATCTTTATCATTAAGACAAACCTTTTTGATAATTCTGCCCCTAAAGCCAGTTTCACGGAACAACATGCAATTTTGTAAGCATGTCTATCATAAGTAGATCCACAAAAAAGTCTCAGGCCCATACCGAAAAGACATAAGAGGAAGAAGGCTGCCATTTAAGTTCAAAGCAGCCATTTGGTCCTTTTCCAGGAGTCTTTCAAATTGTTTGAAAATGCAGCCCCTGAAGCTATTTCCTCTTAGCAGTATAAAATTTGGTAGGCATGTCTGTCCTGAATAGACCCACAAAAAAGGCTCTATAAGCCATGCCTGAAAAGCTACACAAAGTCTGCTTTTGATTTGACGCAGCCATTTTAGGGTCATTCTGTCCATTTGGAGGTGTCCTCCAAAAACAAACCCAATTTCCTTCAAACTCTGTACACTTTTGCATGTTGTGTAACTAAGCAACGTGGATGCCAACATTTTGAGGAGTCGTGTCCCGAGTGCTGCGTGGCAACTCGAGGAAGCAGATGGAGTATCGCGGAAGCTCGCTCGGTCAGCGTGGCTCATAAGCTGCTCAAGATTTCATGTCTGGGCCCATCCTTGTCACAGCTTGTATCACCTCGGCGACAGATGTCACCGACAGCCGATCTAGCCAAGCCCCCCCCCCTCGCCCTAATCATGTGTGATGATCCGGGTGTGACACAGCGCTGTGGGAAATATGTCTGTCAATATTTCTGCTGCGGGCAGATGCACCGGCATACCGCCTGCACGTCTTGTAAACTGTTTACTCCAGTTTCTTCTTCAGAGTCCGTTGTCTAGTAAGACAGAATAACTGGGAAGCCAGGTGGGCTGGCAGGTAGTCTGTGTGGCGCATATACGCATTCCTGCAACTAACATTAAGCCAGCTAAAAAGATCAGTTTTTCTGCCTCCCTCTAAATATGGCAGAAGTCGGCCAGATTTTGACAATATTTTTCACTGTATATTTTGTCTAATATTTTTTGGGGTATTTTTCATCTAATATTGTGTTTCCTGTTTCTTTTCTTTTTTTTTCTATTTACGTTTTCCATGTTTTGTGTATATCTTTCTAATAATTTTCATATTTTCCCAATATATTCTTTGTTCTATTATCTGTTTGCATTTTTTATAATTATTTTAAATATTTTTGTCAAAAATGTTGCATTTTTTAATGATAGTTGTGTATTTTTTGTTTAATCTATTTGTGGTTTTTGTCTAGTATTTTTTTTCTGATATTTATTCCTCCTATATGTCTTTTTTTAATAATATTTTTGTCATAAGGTTTGTGCTTTTTTTTTTTAAATATTAGTTTTTTGTTGTAACATACTTGTATATTTTTAAAGCTTTTCTTTAATATTTTTCTGTTTCTTCTAATATTTCTGTATTTCTTCTAACACATTTTCATATATTTTTCATGTAGTATTTTATTTTTATATTTCATACTTAGCATCATTTTATAATAATTTTGCCTCTTTTATCGAATATCTATGGTCTAATACTTTAGTTTTTTAAAATATTTGAATATTTGTTTCTAGTATTTTGTATTTTTTTTGCCTAGTATTTTTCCTCATATTTATGTTCTTTTTAAATCATATTTTGTTATTTTTGTGAAATACTGTAACTTATATTTTGGTTATTTTGAAATAATATTTTTGTTTTTGTTGTCTAATATTTATGAATTTTTGTTTTGCATTTTTGTCATAACATTAATTTCCATCCATCCATCCATTTTCTGAGCCTCTTATCCTCACAAGGGTCGCGGGAATAACATTATTTTATTTTGTTGTATTTTTCTCTGGCATTTTTCTATTTTCCTTACCATGTCTGTATTATTTTTGTATTTTTCATATAATATTGTATTTTTGTCAAGAAATAGAATAATTTTATTTTATTTATTTATTTATTTATTATACGGCGGCACGGTGGACGACTGGTTAGAGCGTCAGCCTCACAGTTCTGAGGTGCGGGGTTCAATCCCCGTCCTCGCCTGTGTGGAGTTTGCATGTTCTCCCCGTGCCTGCGTGGGTTTTCTCCGGGCACTCCGGTTTCCTCCCACATCCCAAAAACATGCATTAATTGGAGACTCTAAATTGCCCGTCGGCATGACTGTGAGTGCGAATGGTTGTTTGTTTCTATGTGCCCTGCAATTGGCTGGCAACCAGTTCAGGGTGTACCCCGCCTCCTGCCCGATGACAGCTGGGATAGGCTCCAGCACGCCCGCGACCCTAGTGAGGAGAAGCGTCTCCGAAAATGGATGGATTATTTATTATACTAATTTTCATTTCGTATTCGTTTTCATTTTTTGTCTAATATTTTTGTATTTCTTGTCTATTTTTGATGCAGCATTTTTGTATTTTTCTTAATGTTTCTCTAAGGCAGTGGATGGCCTTAAGGGGGCTGACTGATGAGCATGTCTGCCTCACAATTCAGGGTGGTGGGTTCAAATCCAGGCTCCAGCTCAATGGAGTTTGCATGTTCTCCCTGTCTGTGCCTGCCTGAGTTTTCTCCAAGTAATCCAGTTTCCTCCCACATTCCAAAAATATGCATGGTAGGTTAATTGAAGACTCAAAACTGTCTGTAGTTGTGAATGTGAGTATGAATAGTTGTTTGTCTATATTTTTTCTGCAATTGGCCATTAACCAGGTCACCTCAGCCTCTCACCCAAAGTCATCTGTGATAGGGTCCAGCATACATGTGACCCTAGTGAGGATCAATTGGATGGATGTTTGTCGAATAGAACTGTATTTATTTTCAGAACATTTGAAGCATTATTACTTTGATTTTGCATGGGTACCTATTGTTTTGCCTCGTGCCGCTCCAATTATCAAATCCATGACATTTCTTTTAACAATATTGCCATAATTCAGATAACCTTGACCATTTAACATGTCATAATTGTGATTTGAATTTCTTTAATTTTTTTGTCCCAGCCTTACTATGTATAATGGTAGTGTCTAGTTGAAACAATGAGTCACATTGAGGGGGAGGTGAACTTGCATACTTGCATGGAGGCCTTGTTTGCGTGTTTTTGCTTACCTTGCACTTTCGGACAGGTCACGCATGTCCAGTGACATCCTCGTCGGCATGTTGTGCCACACAAGCACGCTGTCCCTAAAACACAATGTGGCATATGCTCAGCTAAGGTGGCGCCATCAAGCGTTGTTGCTGAGCTCAGCATCACAAAGAAACCCTCCGGGCAAAAGTTTTCCAAAGTATTTCCCATCTCGGACAATAAGGGGAGGAAAAATGGCAGCATTGCATATTTGTTTGTGCCGCTGGCCAGCTAGCTCAATGATGCTAGCTTCTGTCTTTCCTTGACAGAGACCACCCGGGAGTGGTCCCTCTTTGGAGGACACCTGGAAATGGAGATGATGACCTAGAAATAGTCGTTTCAAATCAAAACGCCAGACTTCCTGTGTCTTTTCTGGGATGGGTTCTTAAGACTTTTTTTTTGTAGGCCTAACAAATTTTATGTTGCTAACTTAAACTGGTTTATTTTCAAAATGTCTCCACTCCGAGTTTGTCTTATGTAGGACCCCCGGAAATGGTCAACTTGTCTCTAAAATAGATGTTGCAAACCAAAATGGCAGACTTGCTGTGTCTTTTCTGGAATGGCTTCTTGAGACTTTTTTTGTGGGTATAATCGTGATAGAAACGCCTACCACATTTTATGTAGCTAAGTTAAACTAGCTTTGGGGCGTTAATTTTCAAAGACTCTCCAGAAGGAGTTCGTCTTATGTACAGGTAGTACCCCGGGCTGTTTAAAATGGCTGTTTCAAACCAAAACGGCAAAGCTCCTGCATCTTCTTGAGCATGGATTCTTGAGACTTTTTTGGTGGTCTACATGGAAAGACATGTCTACCAAATTATATACATATTGCTTTGTGAAACTAGGCTCAGGGGCTGAATTTTGAAGAACACCTGGAAATGCTCAAAAGGACAAAAGGACATTGCCCATTTCAAACCAAAATGGCTCCTTGAGACTTTTTTGTGAGTCTACGCAAGATAGATATGCCTACCAACTTTCATGCTGCTAAGATGAAATTGGTTCAGGGGCTGAATTTTGAAACAATTTGAAGGAAATGTGTGGAAATGGAACAAACAAAAAAAACACCTAAAATGGGTGCTTTGAACTAAAATGGCAGCTTTCCTGTGTCTTATCGGCAATTGCTACTTGAGACTTGTTGTGGGTCTTCTCATGATAGATATGCTTGCCAAATTTCATGTTACTAACTGAAACTGGCTTCGGGACTGAATTTTCCACCAATGGCCCCCTGGAAATAGACAGAATGACCTCCTTAAATGGCTGTTTTGAACCAAAACAGCAGACATCCTGTCTTTTGTACGATGGCATCTACTCATGATTGACCTAACTTCCAATTTTTATGTTGTAAGGTGAAACTGGATTCACGGGCTGAATTTTCCAAAATTCTCCAGTCGAGGTCTGTCTTAAGTTGGACCCCTGGAATTGACCAACTTGACCCTAAAATAGCGGTTTTGAACCAAAACGGCAGACATTCTGTGTATTTTTAAGCATGGCTTTTTGAGGGTTAACTCATCATAGACATGCCTACCAAATTTCATTTGCTAAGTCACGTTGTCTTCGTGAGCTGAATTTTCAATTCATTGGCTGGCCAGGAGCTCGCATTCTCCTGTGTAGCCCTTCCGACATATGCTGACAAGATAATAAAAAAGGTGGCATTAAACATGGCAGCAGATTGAGTTTTGCTGGGGTCCTCTTCATGGCGAGTCCCTTCCTTCCCCTCTGGAAAGCTTTTTAATATAAGGCAGTTAATGCCGACGGCCGTGATGATGATGATGTGTCTTCCACACTGTAATTTACAGCCACCAGAGCTCCATAAATGGGGGAAGGCATTGTTAAATATTTCCATTATGCGCAGAATGTCAGCGGGTAGTAGTAAAAAAAAAAAAAAAAAAAAAGGCTTTATTCCACTGTCTTTATGCCTCTCAGTCTGTTGTTGTTGTCAGCCATTTTGAAATCTGTTCAAATTCAGTGAATATCTTAATGTGCGTGTAAAATATCATCGAGTCTTTTTACAAAGTGACTCCGGAGGCCGCCGCTCTTTGACCGGGTATTAAAAACACCCCCCATAAAGACTGCTGGGTTTTTACGACATTTTTTTCCCATCCTTTCTATTTTTTTATATGCAGAAATGATACATCTTTCTTTAACGGTGCCGTAAAGGTTACACAGTCATTTAAGCAGCAGTTGGGGCAGATTGATGTTGATGTCGGGGACGGCGGCCAATGAGAAGCGAGCTCCCGAGCGGACGGGATGACATTGGAGATATGCGGAGGAGTCAAAGTTGGTGGCTCAAAGTACTCTGATAAAGACAATCGTCTCAACTGGCAGTTTGATGAGCTTCGCCGGGGGAGCATTTGCCTTCTTACGCAGCTAACAATGTCTGGTTTACATGGTTCAAATTTGGTAACAATCTCTCATCGTCCATCTTAAGGATTTGAAAAGGACAGTTTCACACCACACACCAACCCGGCCGCACCCGCGACCACAATCACACCTCTGACCTCTGCGTTAACCATCCATGAACAGGATGTGAGACGCATCTTCAAACAACAAAAGATTAACAAAGCGGCAGGCCCGGACCACGTGTCCCCATCCTGCCTCAAAGTCTGCGCGGACCAGCTCGCGCCAGTCTTCACTCAGATCTTCAACAGATCACTGGAAATGTGCGAAGTTCCATCCTGTTTCAAACGCTCCACCATCATCCCAGTCCCCAAGAAACCTGCAATCTCGGGTCTGAATGACTACAGGCCTGTCGCTTTGACATCTGTGGTCATGAAGTCCTTTGAACGTCTTGTGCTGGACCACCTCAAGAGTGTCACAGGTCCCCTGCTGGACACCCTGCAGTTTGCCTACCAAGCGAACAGATCTGCGGATGATGCAGTCAACATGGGACTGCACTTCATCCTAGAACACCTCGACAGTGCAGGGACCTACGCGAGGATCCTGTTCGTGGACTTCAGCTCAGCGTTCAACACCATCATCCCTGAACTCCTTTCATCCAAGCTTCTCCAGCTCAGCGTCTCACCTGCCATCTGCCAGTGGATTTACAGCTTTCTGACGGGCAGGACACAGCAGGTCAGGCTGGGGGAGGCCACCTCATCCACACGCAGCATCAGCACTGGGGCGCCCCAAGGTTGTGTCCTCTCTCCGCTGCTCTTCTCTCTCTACACGAACGACTGCACCTCAGCGAACCCGACTGTCAAACTCCTGAAGTTTGCAGATGACACCACTGTCATCGGCCTCATCAAGGACGGTGACGAGTCTGCATATCGACAGGAAGCGGAGCGGCTGGAGCTGTGGTGCGGCCGACACAACCTGGAGCGGAACACGCTCAAGACTGTAGAGATGATCGTGGACTTCAGGAGGCATCCTTCGCCACAGCTGCCCCTCACGTTGTCCAGCTGCCTTGTGTCAACCGTCGAGACCTTCAAGTTCCTGGGAATTACAATCTCCCAGGACCTGAAGTGGGCGACCAACATCAACTCCGTCCTCAAAAAGGCCCAGCAGAGGATGTACTTCCTGCGGCTTCTGAGAAAGCACGGCCTGCCACCGGAGCTGCTGAGACAGTTCTACACAGCGGTCATCGAATCAGTCCTGTGTTCTTCCATCACAGTCTGGTTTGGTGCTGCTACAAAAAAGGACAAACTCCGACTGCAACGGACAATCAAAACTGCTGAAAGGATTGTCGGTACCCCCCTACCCACCCTTGAGGACTTGCACGCTGCCAGAACTAAGACAAGGGCGTGCAAAATCCTCTCGAACCCTCCCCACCCCGGTCACCAGCTCTTCCAGCTCCTTCCCTCAGGTAGGCGCTTCTAGAACTGCAAACTAGAACTAGTAGACATTCCAACAGCTTCTTCCCTCTTGCAATCAACTTCTTAAACAGCTAACTTATAATTCCATTACAACAAGCTGGCAATTTTTTGACTTGAGTTCGTTGTCACATTTCTGTGGGGCCAATTATGTATTACTCGTGCACTCACTGTAGTTGTCTCGCCGTGCTGCACTATTTGCATATACTGGCCACTCATGCCAGAGTAGCATCTGCTCCATTTGCACACTGATTGAGGAGTATCTGTAACATTTGCACAACCATTGTCCCAGATTATCGCACTACTCGTCACTTTAATCCGCATACACTCCTTGAAGTCTCAGCGCCCTTTGCACAATGGTCATTGCACCGGACTATTGCGATATTAGCCATTCGAACTGCTCTAAGTGCTAGAGGACTCTGCATCTTTTTGCACAATTGTTGTTTGTTGTTGTTTTTTGTCAATGTCTTTATGTCTCCAAAGTGTTCTGTAAATTGACTGTCTGTTGTACTAGAGCGGCTCCAACTACCGGAGACAAATTCCTTGTGTGTTTTGGACATACTTGGCAAATAAAGATGATTCTGATTCTGATTCTGATTCTGATTCTGATACCTCGAAATGGTCAAGTTGATGGTAAAATAGCCGCTTCAAACCAAAATGGCAGACCGCTTGTGTCTTTTTGAGCATGTACTTTTGAGACTTTTTATTGCGTCTCTTGGTGATAGACATGCGTACCAAATGTCATGTTGTTAAATAAAACAGGCTTCGGGGAATGAATTTTCAAAAATTCTCAAGGAGGAATACTTTGAAGGACCTCTGGAAAGGGCCAAAAATACCCTAAAATGGCTGCTTCAAACCCAAAATGGCAGACCTCCTGTGTTTTAGAGGATGGCTCTTTGAGACTAAATTACTGCTCTACTTGTCTACAATCAATAGCCTCGCCCGACCATATCTTGCTGTCGTCCTTCACGTTGCCGTACTCTCCCGCTCTCTCAGGTCTTCTGCCCGTCTGTCCCCCGTCAATGGAACTCACTACCACCTGACCTGCGAAACACTGACCCTTTAACCCTCATCATATCCTAATATAATAAGACACACCTATTTCGGACTGCCGATTCACTTTAACATTTCCCATATCATTTGCCATTTCATTTGATGTTTGCTACTTGCTACTTTTATTGTATTTCTTTTAACTATGTTTGTACATGGCCAAAATCTCAACTCAAGTTTATTTGTATAGCCCTGCATCACAAGAGTCTCAAAGGACTTCACAGGCCCACAGTTCGCAATGATCGTCTGCTTTAAAGCAAAATGCTTGATTTGCTGCATCTTTTCAGACATAGCTTCTTGAGACTTTTTTGTGGGTTTACTCTTGATAAACATGTTTACCAAATTCCATGCTGATAAGTGAAATGAGCATCAAGTGCTTAATTTGCTGAAAAACACTCTTGGAGAGTTTTGGGTTTTATGGCATGTCATCAGGTTTGCCGAGTCTCAAAACATCATTTGTTCTTTACAGCTGCTTGGAGGGGACAAACTTTCAAAACTTGATTTTAGTTCCTGGGCCTAGCTTTTTTTGTGAGATGTGGCTTGCTTACAGATAAAAAATTGGAACGGCCACATTTTTCAAAATCTGGATTTTTGTTCCTGCACTTTGTATTAGGAAATGTATCTTAAAAAAAAAAATCTCTGGATTTTCTTTAGATTTTTGGGAGAAAAAAAGATCAGTCCTGCTTTATATGTATGTCACAGACACAATTTTCGCCAAACTTTTCACGCAATATGGCTGAAAATGTTGGTTGTGCTTTGAGGCTATTTGTAATTGCCTGAATTGAAAAAAAGAAAAAAAGCAATCTGGACTATCATTCCTAAATGTTTTCTTCACAAGAAAACATTTTTGGTCCTGCAACAAATTTTGTCAGAGGAGCCTTTTCTGGACACTGGTATGACAAACCCAAGGTGTTCTTTGAAATTAAATTGACACTTTTATACTAAATCCATGTTAGGCAGTCACTCTACGGAGGTCTAAATAGCAAAAATATGGGACCTAAAGACCACCTTGGAAAAGATATTCGTGTTCGTGATGACCTGATTCATCGTGAACAAAAATCTGTATTTTTGGTTTATACCGATTGTTTGTCTTTTTTGTCAATTCTGCTTTAAATCTGTTCATAAAAGCCAATTTTTTTCAAAATCGAGATTTTCAAAGAAATGTAATTCAAAAGAATCTGGATTTTCAGTCCTATTCCTAATTTTTTATTTTTTATTTTAATTTTAAAAAACAATCTGCTTTAAATCTGTTAATAACGGTTTAGTTATTCAAAATCAGGATTCGGGTTTTAAAAGTTTGTGGTTGTGTAAACGTACACTTAAGAGTTTAATTGCAACACCTAGTGGAGAAGTTTGTGAATTTCCTTACGCCCTTTGACCTTGTGTTTACTTCCAGCCTGCAAACATCTGTCACCTCATCAAGAAGCAATAATCCCAAAATGCAAATATGTCTCCAAGACCCCCGAATATCAAGAGCATGACCCCCCAAATCCCAACATAATTATTTCAAATGAATTAATGGTCACCTACTTTTGGGGATTTAGGGATCAGGCAAATGCGAGACATCTACTTTACATATGCTCTAGTTAGAGGAAGAGGAGCTATTGCAAAGATGAGCACAGAATGCAGTACACCTAATCTGAAACTCTAACCCCTGGTTTGAAACCCTAACCAGGTTTGAAACCCTAATTTGAGACCCCAACCAATGTTTGAAATCCCATCCCAAGATTTCAACCCTGATTTCAAAACCTAAAACAACCTCGAGACACCTAATTTAAACCCCTAATCTGAAACACTAACCTCGGCTTTAAACTTTAACGTGAAACCCTAAACTTGGCTTGAAACACTAATTTGAAACCCTAACTGGTTTGGAATCCTGAATTGAAACCGTCATTTGAAACCCTAATTTTGTCTTAAAACCCTAATTTGGTACACTAACCCAGGCTTTAAACACAAACCTAAAACATTAACTCTTGTTCAAAAAAAAACTTAACCCTTATCCCCCCTTGAACCCCTTACTCTTGTTCAAGCTCACATTTGATGTTTCTGAAGATCCAGACAGAGAATTTAAATTCCACACGTGAACACGTCCATAAAACGGGATTGCTGCACATTTTATTACAAACAAATGTGTCCTAGCCTATTTCCCTTAACCGTACACCTCCTTCACCGCCCCCATTACCCCTCCATTTAACCCCCCCAACACCATGCGCCCCATTAAAGTGATCTCTCCTATTGTCTGTGAATGCAAAAATCCGATTTCTGGTTTCATTTACCGAACAGGCGCAGCACAGATTAAGAGCTCAAACATCACTTTAGTTAAGGGTCATCAGATTAATATAATAGCAACACTAACACCCAACACCAACAATGACATCGTCATCATCATCAGCAGCAGCAGCAGCACCTTTCATCATCATCATCATCAACAGATGTCAAAGCCCTAATTAAAAACCCTAATTTGAAACTGCGACCTGTTTGAAACCCTAACCCAAAATCTCAACCCTAATTTAAAACTCGAACCTTGGCTTCAACCCTCAATGTGAAAATCTTAATTTACCATAACCCCATTTTGAAACCCTAATTTGAAGCCTGAATCCTGCCCTGAACCACAATTTGACCAAGGCCTAAACCTTATTTTGAAACTCCATCTTAAAACCTAAATTTAGACCATAACCCTGCTTTTGAAACCCTAATTTGACACCTTATTAAACCCTGACAACCTCTTTTAAAACCTAACCCCGGTTTGCAAACCTAATTTGAAAGCCTAACAGTCCCCTGAAACTCCAACTTCAAAGCTAACAGTGGCTTGAAACCCAAATTTGAAACCCCAAAATTGGCTTGGCAAAACCTTAATTTGAAAACCTTACCCCGTCCTGAAACCCTGACGCTATCTTGAAACCCTATCCCAGGCTTAAAACCCTAATTTAAAGACCTAATCCTGTCTTGAAAACCTAATTCTAAACAAACCAAAAACCTTGTTTGAAACTTTAAACCAGACTTTTAAATCCTGACACTATCTTGAAACTCTAACCCAGATTTAAAACCATAATTGGAAACCTTAACATAGGTTTGAAACCCTAATCTGAAACCTTAACCGTGGCTTCCAACCTTACTATAATTTGAAATCCTAATAATTGTTTAAAACATCACCCAGACAGACTTCAAACCCTAACATTGTCTTAAAACCATCATATGAAATGCTGTAAAGAGATCTTCAAACAGGAACTAAACAAACATAAAAAAGAAATATGGACAAATAAAAATATTTTTTTAAGAAGCGTTAAATCAAACGGCACGCGTGCAATTAAGGATGGTAATGTAGGGTTAAAGAGACATGTTAGTGTTAGTGTGGCGTGTGCGCATATCAATGAGCTCTTATAAAACATCACAGAGTAATTACGTAAAGAAAGAATGATCGTCTTTTTAACAGGCACACGCAGAGGTCTCGCTTTACTCTGACGAGTCTTTGCTAAGTCCTTTAGTGTGCTAACAATTGGCACAACAACATGCTAACACCTTGATTTCAATGTGAGAGTTAGTGCTAGCTGCTAATAACAGATGCTAAATGGCACCAAGGATAGCAGAAGATTAAAATTCAAAGATGTTTTCTTGGTTAAATTCAAACTTTCATCTCTTTTTTTCAAGTAAAATAATCGGGGGGAAAAGGACTATTTAGCTTTTTTGTACTTTATTCTCGTAATAGTAGAACTTTTTTTCTGGAAAATCTTTTTAACTGAAAATGAAGCTTTACTCTTGTAACAGTATGACTTTTTTTATTGGGGAAAATGCTACTACATATTGAAAAAGACTTATTCTTTATATAATATGACCTTTTTTACTTCATGCCCGTAATAGAACTTCTTTCTTGAAAAACTACAATATCTTGCGAAAAGATTGGACGTTTTTTTATCAAGTCAGCAGTGGACAATTTTAAAATAAAACTTTATTGAAAAATAATAGTCGGCACGGTGACCGACTGGTTAGCATATCCGCCTCACAGTTCTGGGGACCGGGGTTCAAATCCCGGCCCCGCCTGTGTGGCGTTTGCATGTTCTCCCTATGCCTGGGTGGGTTTTCTCCGGGCTCTCCGGTCTCCTCCCACATCCCAAAAACATGCATGGTAGGTTGATTGAGGACTCTAAATTGTCCGTAGGTGTGAATGTGTGTGCGAATGGCTGTTTGTTTCTATGTGCCCTGCGATTGGCTGGCGACCAGTTCAGGGTGTACCCCGCTTCTCGCCCAAAGTTAGCTGGGATAGGCTCCAGCATGCCCGCGACCCTTTTGCGTTATAGAAAATGGATGAATGGATGAAAAATAATACGACTATACAGGGAAAAATAAAACTTTATTCTCTGAATTTTAAGATTTTTTCCAGAAAAAAAAAACATAATCTCTAGAAAAGATTATTATTATTTTTTAATCTTGAAAAATATATCTTTCTTGATTCAAAATACGACACACGACAAACTGCAATGAAAAATACAACTCTTGGATATTCCGACTTATATACCTTAAAAAAATACAACTTTATTCTCCATCCATTCTGTTATGGGAAAATTACAAAATATAGTCTATGCACTCTTTGAATACATTATCCCATGGTTTTGTGTGATTTTATTACTTCAATAGTCCTTTGTTTAATAGTCCTTTCTTCTTGTGTGGCCTTTCCAAATATACTTCGTAGCTTAATTGTTTAATGTAACGTGGTAACTACTCCATCAGTGACTTATATTCATTTTTTCCCCCCTCAAAATAATATTCAGCGACCCTATTGAGACAAGGCAAAAGTCCCAACTATCGTAATATTCCAACTTTATATTTTAGCTTTATTCTTTTTTGGAGAAGAAAATACTTCATTCATTCATTCAAATTCATTATTTTTCTCTCTACTTAGTTTTCTTAAAAATGCATTTTTATGTAGAAAAAAAATAAATTGTGTAAAGTGACAAAATAATTTTTTTAAAATAATCACAATGTATATCTTTTGAAATATTTGGTTCTTGTCCTTTATGACTTCCATCCATTCATCTTCTGTACCGCTTTATCCTCACTAGGTATATAGACAGGCGGGGTCGCCAGCCAATCACAGGGCACAAATAAACAAACAACCATTCACGCACACATTCACAACTACAGGCAATTTAGAGTCTTCAATCAACCTAGCATGCATGTTTTTGGGATGTGGGAGGTAACCGGAGTACCTGGAGAAAATCCACGCAGGCACGGGGAGAACATGCAAACCTCCACACAGGCGGGGCCGGGATTTGAACCCCAGTCCTTAGAACTGTGAGGCAGATGTGCTAACCAGTCGTTCACCGTGCCACCCATTTATGACTTTTGTCTTGTAAAATATAACTTCATCTCGAAATATATCAATAGTCTATAGTATATTAGTTATATCTATATTATGTATATATAGTATAGTATATTACAATTTTTGTTTTGCCCAACAAATTTTTAGTCTCCGATTTACAACATTATTCTTGTAATACTCACTTTTTAATATTCTGACTTTTTCTCAAAAAAACAAAAAAAAAACTTGTCTCAAAAAATGCTCGTTTATTCTCGATTTTTCTTGACAAAAAAATACAACACCTAAAAAAGAATAATCCTTTATATCTCAAGAAATATAATTTTGAAAGTATTATATATTTTTTGCAAATAAATACTTTTCTCATGAGAAATACAACTTCATGTAAGATTAATTTAATATTATGAATTTGTAATTAATTATTCTTGTAACAGTTCGCCTTTTTTCTTTTTAAAATACAACTTTACTCTGATCATATCGGACATGTTGCTTTTTTAACCTTTGCGAACTCTCCACATGTTTCGCTGTGACGTTTGGCAATGTCATTTTCCCCAAATCTGTTTGTTCCCTCATCACGTCCTTATCTAATTCCATCACCATCACCCCAAAAAGAAAAAATACATAACCATGCTGATTGGATGGACAGTCAGTCGCGTAATCCAATCTAAAGACCACCTTGGAAAAGATATTGCATTTCAGAATTTTAAGCCTTTCGGGAGGTCAGTGAAGATCAGGTTTTAATAGTGGCGACGGCATGAAAAACAGGAAGTTACTCTAGTGTAAAAACAACAGAATGTAGGATAATGTCATGTGTTAAGGGGTAATGTGAGGTTAAAGTCTCCAGTGTGGAAAAAAAGCCAGCAGTAAAAATAGCAAAATCCTCTGGTGTTGACGCATAGCGAAGGAGTAATACGGTGAGTCATTGCAGAGCTAATACTTTGATGCTCACAGAACTCAAGCCTTATGAGTCACAATGAGGCATTACTTCACAAAACCTAGGATGTAAAACAAAAAATAAATAAATACTCCAAGCATAATGTTTTAATGTACAGACAAGTCTTATTTTTTAAGAAATAGGCGTACGTTTTCCTTGTTAAATTGCACCTTTCCGCTCATAATATTCTAACTTTTCTTCCTCTTAAAAAAAAAAATAAAAAATGTGGCCTAGGGTATCCTGGTATCCTGGTGCCAAGTGCAAATATCGACACCCTTAAGTTTGAACAGGATGTTCGTTATGGACAATCCGTGATGAGCACAGAAGTCCAATAACAGAACAAAGCTCGGGTTCTGACCAAGGGGGCAATTCCTCCCAATCAGGCCCCTCCAGGTCTCACTGACATTTCCCACATGAGCATTGAAGTCCCCCACAAGAACAAGAGGAGTCCCAAATGGGAGTGCTCTCCAGCACCCCTTCCAAGTACTCCAAAAAGGGTGGGTACTCTGAGCTTCTGTTTAGTGCATAGGCAGAAAAAAAAACAGGCAGGACCTGTCCCCTCATCCGAAGGCACAGGGAGGCTATCATTTTGTCCACCTGGGTGAACCCCAATGTACAGGCACTGAGCCAGAGGGCAGAAAGTATGCCCACACATGCTCGGCAACTCTCACCGTGGGCAACTGCAGAGTGGAACATAGGCCAACCCCTCACAAGAGGACTGGTACCAGAGCCCAAACTGTGTGTCGAGGTGAGCCCAACTATATCGAGTTGGAACTTCGCACACAAGCCCAGGCTCCTTCCCTGCCACAGAGGTGACATTTCACGTCTCTAAAGACAGCTTCTGCAGCCGAAGATCGGATCGCCACGGTCCTTGCCTTTGGCCACCTCCCAGCTCTCTACACACCTGACCCCCTTGGCCTCTCCCAGAGGTGGTGAGCCTATGGGAAGGGGGACCCACGTTGCCTCTTCGGCTATGCCTGGCTCCGGAGGGGGGCCCTGGTGACCCACGTCTGGATGAGGGAAAACGTCTCCCAATGTTCATATATATCATAGTGGGTCTTCGTGGCCTGCTTTGTCTGGTCCCTCACCTAGGAGCTGTTTGCCATGGGGGACCCTACCATGGGCATAAAGCCCCAGACAAGGAAAAATGCAATTTTATTATTTTAATACTGCAACCATTTGTGTGGCTCCATAAAAAAAACACAAAACGATTGTAATATAAAAAAAATAACAAATCTGGTTGTATTTTTTTACAATATGCCTTTTTTCTGTAATACGAGTTTATATCTTGAAAAATACATCTTTATTCTTTTAATATTATGAGAGTAAAAATGTTTTGTCTTAAAAAGATATACCTTTTTAATGTACAAAATATGTTATTCTCATGATATTGTAAATCTTTCTTATTTTTTATAGTTTTTTCATTTTTGAAGAATATACCATTAAAAATGACCTTTTTGTGGATTACTTTTCTATATAAATTTTTTATTTTTAAATAAATATGTTGTTTTCTCTTGAAAGATAAATCAGATTTGTATATTGCAATGTATTTGTTGTATATTTTAATAAAATAAACATTTTTGGGGCAAATGAACAATCACAAAAACCCTTCCTTAAAAAACGTTACTTTTTATCTAATAAAAATACAATATTCACGTAATAGTATAATGTTCTGTTTTTTTCAATTTAAAAAAAATATATATTCGAGGGGGAAAAAAACAAATAATTTAAAAGGCTTATTTCTAAAAAAATATTTCTATTAAAAATATTTAAAAAATATGACTTTTTAAAACATTAATTCTTATCTTGATAAAATATGAGTTTTTACCTTGTAAAATATTACTTATACATCATAATATTATTTTCTTATTTTTCAGGTTATTTTCTTGTATTTTTTTTTTCTTCACAAAAAAAAATCCTAAAAATACAAGTGTCCATTTTGTAAGCTTCATATAGCACGTGTGGCTGTGCTCAAAGCAGCTGCTCGGTTAAGTGTGTAGCAAACATAAAAAAAATAAGCGAGGCAAGGTCTGGTCGCGCCGTGGGGGAAAATGAAAAAAGCATCCATGAGGGTGATTGATGTGGGACAGGAGTGAAGGTCTTGCACCTGAAAGAGAGTCGCGGTGAGAGTGATTCTTAGCGGCGTGATTAAAGTTTAAAGTGTAAGGACGCATTAGCGCTTTCTTCCTGGGATTTACCACCGCATTTCCTTGACTTGACTTGATTTAACGTTTGGCGTTGTTGAATAAACATCCTGTGAGGTTTCATTAAACGCCCCGGAAAGGCGGAACAAAAAAAGTGCAGTCCAGTTTGTCAAAATATTTATGACAGGCCAAGGATAAACACGTCGTTTCCCAGATGACCTCAAGCGTCTTGGCCACATCGACAAAGTACAAATGCTTCTTGCATTGACAAGTTAAAAAAAATCTATACATTTCAAAAATATTTTACAAGTAGTTTCTTATGCGACATTTAACTTAACACCATTGCGAATAGCAATAATTTGTGCATGTTGATCATTCAAACCCTAAAAATACCCCAAACTATGATCCCAAAACATAATAACAACAATTAACATTGCTAAACTTTATCGAAATATTTCCAACTTTTACAATTCCTTGCAAAATCACTTGAAAAAGTCAACAATTAACCTCAGGACTTTAGTCTATCTTTGAACTTAGCTAGCCGAGCCAAGCTTGGCATAACATTATAAAAACAAGATAACCTAATTTAACCTAGCCTAGCATATCATAGCCTTACATACTATAATGTAATGAAACATACTTTAGTGTATGTCTTAATTCTTCATATGTTTTCTAAAAATTATAATCAGAAGACAACCAATGCTAGCAGACGTGCTAACAGACACGAACAGTCAAAGAGTTAATTCGTGTTGTTTTATTTATATATATTTATATAAGTATACGCGAGTCGCTATGCTCACTGCTATGTGCGTGTACCCGCGTGTCCCAGGTGATGGAGCGTGAGCTCACTGAAGGGTGACGACCATCTGTAGGGGCCTTGCTAACATGCAGGTGCATCGCTACGTAGCTAACACGCGAGCTACACATATACATAAGGTGTGTGGGGGTGGTGACGTGACCATCAGAGAGTAGGGTGTGAAGTCAGACCTCATGGTCAAGTCATGCTTCATTGAAGGTGGTCTCAGCAGGAGCCAAATGATGACTAAATGTGTACTAAAATAACCCAGAACATGAACTAGTCTAGCTTTGCCTACCATAGCATTGCAAATCATAGCTTAACCCCAAGATAGCGTACCATGGCCTAGCATAGCGTGGCGTGGAAATGGTGGCTGTTGAGAGGTGTAAAGTATGCTGATTGGACCTACCCTAGCATATCACAGTGTAGAGTAACTTAGCATAGCATAGCCTTACATACTAAACAAAACATAAACCACCTTAGCTACGTGTAGATTTGACCTACTCTAGCATATCATGGCAAGGCAGAGCATAATATGGAATAGCAAAGTGGGGTGATTGTCAACTGGTGCCTCGTGACACCAAAGTGGGTCGTGGACCCGTAATGGGTGGGTCGTGCACAGGTAGTACAAAATTACAGCGGGTCCTCAACGGTACCAAGATACGATGTTTCGAGGTTAATAATGGCACTCAATTAACCAGTTTGCACAGTGGCATAAAAATACGTGGTCACATGGCACGAGAAGGCACCCTCAGTTCCGTACTTATTGTTTTTCATTGGACTATTTTCTATTTCTAAAGTGTTCTTCATACAAATAGCCAGAGGTGGGTAGTAATGCGCTACATTTACTCTGTTACATTTACTCAAGTAAAATTTTCGATAAACTGTACTTGTCAGAGTATTTTAAATGCACCGTACCCTTTACTTGAGTATTCACAGTATGTGTAGAAGGATCGATACTTTTACTCAATGATTGACATGCCGTTCGCTACTTTTATTTATCCATTCTTGCGTGTGCGCGTCCATTTTTAGATTCCAGCTTCGACTTCCGCATAGGGCGCCCAGTGCGCCAATCCAAAGTGATCACTAGTTATTTGACTCCAATTCACCAATCAGACGACACAAGGCAGTCACGTGACCACAGTCATGTCACATGACATCACTTAGCCTTCGCGAGCCAATCAAAATGACTCATTTTCTGGAGGAAAAAAAAAAAAAAAACAGCTGCACGAGTGTGTTTACTTTACAGACTCCCAAAAACAGTAGCTTTGTCATGCAGCTCTTCAATTGTGACTGCCCATACTTGGATATTTCAGCCCATTTCTAACTTGAGAAAACACCTTGCGGTAAATTGCAGATGTTTCTATTGTTGTCTTGGCAGTGCATATGGCAGCATTAGCCCTATCCTGTGGTGTCACACACGCACTCGCACACACAATCAATAAGTCTGGTCAGCAAACAGCTTCTCCATGAAGTCATTTCAATGAATAAAGCAAATACAGTATGTCTGACCCCTTTAAAATCAACTTTGTGCTTTCATGTGGCCACAACCCATGAACCACTACGCATTTAGCATACCACACTAACATGACGCCATATAGAACAGATGCTCAACCAATTAGGCTTTCTGTTATTTACGCAGGGACTGCTCGCTCCTAACTCTCCTCCTTTGATGAATAGTTGCGCAGATGTTAGCATGATGGCGCGTTCTAATCCCGCAGTTGAAATTAAACAGATCTCAAATATTTATTAAAGGAGCATATAATCCTAATATGTAGAGATTGGGAAGGCGGGGGGGGCTTTAGAGGGAGTTACGTGCAGATTTTAAATCCAGGTGTACGAGGTCCTAAATCGGGCGGGATTAGCGGAAAGGTTATTATAATTTTTTAAATAACACAAAAGCAGATTTAGTTATTATAAAAAAGGACCAGCGGACCATCTGCAACCGCTACTTGGATTCATGTTGTTTTTTTTTTTGTTGTTGTTTGACTTCAATTATTAATATTGTTTTTCATCTCAGGGGGCCAGCTGGGGGCACGTAGCGTTATTGACTGATGTCCTGAACGCAGGGCACGAGCCAAAATTCAGCATTGATACAGGCACAATGAATAGCGTAGCATAGCATATGTACACAGTGGCTGCTGGATAGCCAAAATATTGTGTCACTGGTCTCTCTCGTATTTCTGGTAAATTTCCATTGCAGACACAAAGCAGCAAAGGCATGTAAGGACTAGAAAGTGCTGACCGAGTGACGCACCACTGTGCTGGCGTTCATCACCCCTCCCCTCGATGCCCGCGCACCCCTGGGCAGACTAATGTGACACCAGCCACCTCGTTTTTGAAGCTGGGCTCGCAGCTTTGGGTGACAGGTACGCCAGGCGGCATCAGCGTATCCCGCCACGGCGCCGCCCGCCCGCCGGCCCTCAGGTTCATGCGTTGTGACGGATATTCTCTGCCGCTCGCCCACCCGCCCCAGGGGCTGCCGGCACCGCCCCGGCCGCCAATGCCCAGGCGCAAACATAATGTTTTGGTGGGGAGCGGCTGTCTTCTCTGAAATAGCTGGAAAAAAGGGGAGTTTCAGCTTGAATTTCTTTGAGATGGTGCATTGTCATGCTTAAGATGATTTTGTCAATGAAAGCACGAGTCTTCTTTTGGTACCATGGAAGATAGTGGTCAGTCAGAAACCCCACATACCTTTCAGAGGTCATTTTCACAACATCAGGGACCCTAAAGGGGCCGACAAGCTCTCTCCTCGGCTTGTTTTCGGTACAATAGAAAATGTACAATGTGAGTTTCATGGAGAGTTTCTGCTTGAATTTCTTTGCAGGATGTCAGAATAACCTCCCTGGGCTGCTGTTTGGACGTCAACTGGCTCCGACCCGCAACGATCTTTTGCTTGAAGATGCTCCAAAGGTTCTCACTAGGGTTGAGGTCAGGGGAGGATTGGGGCCACAACATTCTCTATTTTTATCCTCATAGCAGCAAATGATGTAGCGGTATATCTTGTTGCATGTCGTGAAAGCCTTAATGGTCCAGACAGATGGAGTAGTGGATGGTCAGTGGAAGGCCCCCGTGTCCCAACAAGGCTTCAGCGTCAGCAAGGAGGTGGCGGACTGGCGCAGTCGGGTATTTTGGAAACATGTTGGGGAGGGGCGGCACGGTGGACGACTGGTTAGAGCGTCAGCCTCACAGTTCTGAGGACCCGGGTTCAATCCCCGGCCCCGCCTGTGTGGAGTTTGCATGTTCTCCCCGTGCCTGCGTGGGTTTTCTCCGGGCACTCCGGTTTCTTCCCACATCCCAAAAACATGCATTAATTGGAGACTCTAAATTGCCCGTAGGCATGATTGTGAGTGCGAATGGTTGTTTGTTTCTATGTGCCCTGCGATTGGCTGGCAACTAGTTCAGGGTGTACCCCGCCTCCTGCCCGATGACAGCTGGGATAGACTCCAGCACGCCCGCGACCCTAGTGAGGAGAAGCCGCTCAGAAAATGGATGGATGGATGTTGGGGAGGGATCTTGTCAGACCCTTTAGGGTCCCCGAAGGTGTGAAAATTATCTCTGAAAAGTATGCGGAGTTTCTGACTGACCACTTTCTTCAGTGGTACCAGAAGAAGAACCATGCTTTCATTAGCAAAAATCTTCTTCAAGCATGACAATGCACTATCTCAAAGAAATTCAAGCAGAAACTCTCCAAAAACTCAGTCAATCAGTCAGTTTAATGGATGTAAGAATTGTGAAGCTGCTATCAAATAAGGGGTCCTATATAAAAATGTAACTTGACTTGTTATGATGATGTTTTGATTGAAATAGCTTTTGATTTCAGTAAATATGACTTCCTAATGCTGCAAATTCAATAAATTACTATTTTCAGTTCTTTACAACCTGTCAAATGTCTTGAAACTCTGTTGTGCATAATCATTTGGAACAGTGCAGTTTGAAATTTTATATTTCCCAAAAAATACTGTTATCATTGGGATGTTTGCTAATTGCTCAACATTTCAATTATATCCTGAAGGTTGATGACTTGAAAATTATGTTGACTACCATTTGTATCAACTATTTAGGAGAATCAGAGAAAAATATAATTTGTATAATACAAACGTAATTTGGAATGCAGTGTATTTAGACATGGTCTGAGCAGGTGTAAATTTAGACTGACTTTCTGCCACCAAATTATTACTCCACCAGAGCACGACCAAGGAAACACCCTCACTGTTCCAGAACACCCAGCGTGGTGCAAACTGGTCTGCCAAATTGGCAAACGCGCAGCGAGCCCTGCGCTTGCACAAGATTTAGTATATAGCGAGATTTGCGCCCCGCCGCAGATTCGCTGTCTACGAAAATAGAGCCCCTGATTTTAACTCAATTCGAGCGTTCAGGTGCATTTTTATCTTAAAATCAGAATCTTGAGTTGTCTGAATAGGGTTTATATAACAATGTAACAGTAAATCAATGTATTGTGTAAAGTTGAGCATGTTTTTTTGGTAATTGTGTGTGTCGTTAAAGTCAGGATGCATTTACGTTTATCCTCGGTGTGACCTTCACATTTAGGGACCTTCTTGAAGCTTCGCGAGCTGCCACCTCACACAAGTGAGCCCAGTATGTCCCACAATGCACTTGTGTTGATCGCTGGTATTTACAGCTGATGAGCGCAACGCAGCGGGGGTCTTTGCCTTGATGTATGCGCACAGTCACGGTCTTGCACTCGCAGCCACCGAGCGGTTGGGGGTCTCCACGCTCTTGTTTGTAATGGGGGGAGACAAAGGGTCAGTGGGTCCATTGGAAATGGAGTTAGAGCCATGACTGACGTTACCTTTACACCACAGCAACCAAGGTCTTCCTTTGACCTTAAAGTTGAAGGAAAATATGTTTTTTTCATCCAGGGTTTACGGTTGGTCTTTGTTTATTTAGGGTTAAAGTTAGCTTTTGGGATTGAAATAAGTGTTGGGGTTAGGACTAGAGTTAGGTACAGGATTAGGTTAAGACTATTGTTTAGTGTCAAGGTGTTAGGTTAAGTAGGGGTAATAGGGTTAAGTTTAGGGTAGGGGTTAGGATTAATTTTGGGGTTGAAGTTAGATTTAGGGTTAACTGAGCCTGAGTCAGCTGCATTAGAGTCATCAATGTGCAGCACTACACAACCAACAGCCCTTTAGACTAAGTTTTTACAGTTTCAGTATTTATTTTATGTGTATGCCCAAGCATCTTTGTGTTCTTGGGAACATTCTGGAAGATAGCAACAGATCTCCTGCATGTGTGTGTGGTTTGTAAGACAGAATTAATTATCACCACAACAAATGTCTGCTGTCCTGCTCTGTGGGAGGATGTGCTTGTGTGACGCTCAGACATTTGGAGACGGAACACTTTCGCAGCATTTCTTTACACTTCGGACTTTTGGCAGGGAATAATATCCTCATTCTTTACCCCGCAATGGCGGAATGCAACGGAAACAAACGGACAAGTTGAGGCCGCAGATGCTCGCCGCTGCCGAGTCTGACAGCTTTGTCAGCTCGCACCTGTCAGGTGCACCGTGCCAGCCGTGTCACACTCATTCACTTCACTACAGAAACTCTTTAATCACACACACACATATGCATGCACGCATACACACACACGTACACACACACACACACACACACGCACGCACGCTTCAAGTAAATGCCAAAGCAACAGGTGGCGCTACAAACCTAAAACCTCTTTTGAGCAAAAGAACATAATTCCTTCACACAAAAACTTAATGTGTCCTTCATTGATGAAATTAGTTGTTGTTTTTGCATAATCTTATTAACCAGCTAACCGAACGACCTATCATCATTCAAGCATACAGGCTGACAAAGCAGCTAACTAACTGGCAGGACAACTAAGTGACTGACTGGCAGACCCACCAAACAACTAACTAACTCACTCACTGATCAACCAACCTACTAACCGATGAACCGGCTGACTAAAGAACTGTGGGACGGTCAAAAAACTAACTAACTATCAAAAAACAATCAACCACACTGCTGGGTTACTAACTAGCTAAACTGGCTACCTACCAACAAACTAATATAGCAATCTAATTCATTACAAAACAATCACAATTGAGTGACTAATCAACCAAAGGAATGCCAACCAACTAACCAGAACTGACCCACCAACAGACTAACCGATTAGCTCACTGCCTGACTGACTAAATTAACAACAAACCAACTACTAGCTGATCTCACAACAAACCAACCCAACACAATTTATCAACTGAACACCACCTAATTAACGAGCAAATAATCTGGCCAGCCAATAACGACTGCTTGCCTGACTAACAAAATAACTAACGATCTACCAAACAAACTAGCCAACCAACCACAACTGACTGACTGATTGACTACCAAATGACAAACCAACTGCTTGCTGACCAAATAAATAACCAAATGCAGCCTTACTTAGCACATGAAATGATCTATTGATCGAGGTGCTCCAAATCTACACACTATAGAGCTAAATATCCCAATTTTACACGTGAACCTGAAGGTGACTCTCAGTCAGCCTGCGATGTTTGGCACGAGAACAGTGGCGGGTGGGGGTTCGAGGGTGGTCTTTTGTGAGGCCGGCTGATGCTGACCAGGTGGGAGATGTTAGCCACTAAGTCTGCTGAGTGATGTGCTGATGGATATAAACAGCTGTTATTCTTGCTAATGGAAAGCAATTAGAAACATCTGCACGCTTGGCGGCCATTGATGCCCCCCCCCCACACACACACACACACACACACCTTCTCCCAAACCCCCTCCCAGGTGCTGCTGGCAAGTAATTACATCATCAGTACAGAGGGAAAGAGGGTGGGGCTTTTTGGACGGAACTGGAAAATGGCTGATGGGCTGTGAAGAGCAAAGACTGCTTCCGGATCTGAACCAAGGAAGTCCTTCAGGTCTAACAGCTTTTAAAGGGTTAGCAACAAGGGTTAGAGTTTCAAATTATGGTTTAAAGACAGGGATGGGGTTTCAAGCCAGGGTCACGGTTTCAAATTTGGGTTTGGCAGGGTTTCCCCTTTAGGTTTCCAAAGTAAGGTTTGCGTTTCAAGCCTGAGTTAGGGTTTCAAGCCAGGGTTAGGGTTTCAAATTTGGGTTTGAAGCCAAAGTTAGGGTTTGAAATGGTTTAGGTAGGGTTTAAAAATTAGGTTCACAAACTAGGGTAAGGTTTATTTAGTGTTTTGAGCCCTGGTTAGGGATTCAATTTAGAGTTTGAACCTAGGATTATGGTTTCAAACAAGGGTTAGGCTTTAAAGTTAGCATTTTAAGACAGCGTTACGGTTTAAAATTAGTATTTCAAGCCTCGTCTAGGATTTTCAAATACGAGTTTCAATAAAGGGTTAAGATTTCAATTTAGGGTTTGAAGCCATGAAGCGGTTTCAAACAAGGATTAGGCTTTTAAAATAGAGTTTCAAGCCTGGTTTAAGATTTCAAATAGGAATTGGAGTTTCAAATTATGGTTCCAAGACAAGGTTAGAGTTTCAAGGCCAGGTTAGGATTTTGTGTTAAGCTTTTAAATTGGGTTTCAGGATAGTTTTAGGGTTTCAAATTGGGGTTTCAATCCATGGTTAGCGTTTTGTGTTATGGTTTCAAATTAACGTTTCACGCCAATATCAGGATGTCAAAAGTGTTTCCAACCAAGGTTCAGGATTCATGTTATGGTTTCAGTTTAGCCTTTCAAGCCAGTGTTGGGGTTTCAAATTAAGGTTCCAAGTTAGGGTTTAGGTAAATTAGGGTTTCCAATTAGAGTCACAACAATATTGGGGTTTCAAGATTGGGTTATGGTTTTAAATTAGGGTTTTGAACCTTAGTTGGGGTTTCAAACAAGGGTTAGAACTTCAAGATTTCAAGAGTTTCAGTTTTATGTTTGAAGCAAAGGTTAGAGTTTCAAATTAGGGTTTTACGACAATATTAGGATTTCAAGCAATGGTATAAATAGGGTTTCAAGCAATCGTTGGGGTTTCAAGTAAGAGCGCTCAGTGTGACTCAGTGGCTGGCTGCTGTTGTGAGTCGTGTGTGACGCGGCGCGAAGCCGCTGCCAAGGAGTGCAGAATGTCATTAGTAGCGTGAGCACACCATAACGGCGAAGGGGAATTCATCAGCTCCGCTCATGACGCTAATGGACTCGGCCGCAAATGACTTTGGATGAGCGGCGCTTCATTTCTGCTGCTGGCACGCCGTAATGTTTGCGCCATACCTCACAAACCTGAACAGAGGCTGCCAGCTGGAGGAGGCTGTGATGATGTCACCAGGCTTCAGCCAATGAGAGTCAATGCTTGTTTTTGAGGTAAAAAGACTGTTATGGGGTTAGGGTTTCACTTTAGGGTTTGAATACAGGGTTGGGGTTTCAAGCCCTGATTAGGGTTTCAAGTTAGGGTTTTAAGGCAGAGGTAGTGTTTCAAGCCTGGGTTTGTGTTTCAAACAATGATTAGGGCTTCAAATTAGGGTTTCAAGCAAAGGTTAGGGTTTCCAATTAGGGATTCAAACAAGGGTTAGAGTTTCAAGTCTGAGTTATGACTTCAAACTAAATAGGTTGTCAGGTTAGTTTATTCTTAAGATGGGTTTCCAATTAGCATATCAAACCACAGTTAAGGTTTCAAACAATGGCTAGTGGTTGTATATTTGGGTTTCAAACCTGTGTCAGATTTCAAATTAGGGTTTGAAAGCAGGGTGAGGGTTTCAAGGATGAATTATGTTTTCCAGTATGGTATATTATGGTTTTAAGACATTTAACGTTTCAAATTACAGTTTCAATACAGGTTTATGGTTTCAAGGAACGGTTTGGGATTTAAATTAAGGGCTCAAGCCTGGATTAAGGTTTCAAATTAGGGTTTCAAACAAGGGGTAGGGTTTCAAATTAGGCTTTCAAAATTGTGTTTAGTTTTCAATTTAAGGTTTCAAGTCTGAGGAAGGCTGTCAAATTAAGATGTCAGGGTTTCAAATTAGGGTGTCAAGCTACAATTAGGGATTCAAACAACAGTAAGAGGTTGCACGTTTGGGTTTCTACTAGCCTGATTTAGGTTTCAAACTAGGCTTTTTTGACAGGGTTTGGTTTTCAAGTTATGGTTTCAAATTAAGGTTTCAAGCCAGGGTTAGTGTTTCAAATTTGGCTTGGAGGCCAGGATTAAGATTCCAAATTACATTTTCAAATTAGGATTTCATATTAAGGCTTCAAGACGGTGTGAGGGTTTCGAATTAGGGCTTCAATCTATGTTGTCACAAACAACCCCTTATGATCATCTAATGAGATTGGTCACCCTGGTCCACGTTGCAGTGTTCCACTCCACCGCTAACGAAGCTAACGTGGCTAACAGCATGTCGCGTGGCCAACCTTGTCATGTAGGTCATGTTGGAGCTTTTAGCCAAATCGACTGTCTGCATATTCATGCAGCCCCTTATCAGCTCGCTTTACTGCAGGCGGGGCTCCTTTCTTTTCCCAAACATATGCAATGCAAATTGAGATGATGGCTGCTAACGGATGCTAAGGGCTAACTCAGGTCGCCCCAAGTGCTATTTATTTATTTATTTATTTAGGGCGGTTGTGTGTCCTGAACTAAAATGCAGTATGTTTTGTGCCCGCCTCAAACGGGCGCCACAGCATCATTGTGTCGCTTTTGAAATGCTTGAAAGGACTAAAAGGACGTAACTAAAGACACTTGTATCTCAAATCATCTTCCCTCATTGAAATGAATAGAAATGTCATTAATCTGTTCCAGGCTTAAAATAAATAAATAAAATATCTGGTTTTTAAATAAAGGAAATAACACTCAATAATTGTACTATGTATTGCAAAAAAAAAAAAAAGACATAACATAATTCAATAGAATATAAAGAATTAAACAGTTTGTGCATCTTGATTAATTCCTTGTGACTCTTTCTGGTGAGTGCGACTTGGCCACTGGGGTCAGTATAATACAGTCAAAAAAGGAAGTGTTTCATAACGCCTGTGACTCAGTAATCTGCAGTAGTATTACTCATTCTTCGCAGAGTTTAATAAGGAAGCCTGTGAGTATTATTATATTGTCTGACTAAATGTGTTGCTGCACATATAGTTCTTTGCTTTGGGGCTGCGACAATCGGAATGTTAAAAACATGCGAAATATGACTTTTTGGTAAGGTGTCTTTTAGAATCATTTGGGCCATTTCCAGGGGTCTTTCAAATTGTTTGAAAATTCAGGCCCCAAAAACAGCTTCACATGGCAACATGAAATTTGGTAAGCGTGTCTATCACGAGTAGACCCATAAAAAAGTCACAAGAAGCCATGGCCGAAAAGACACAGTAAGACTGCTATTTGGTTTGGTTTGGAAACATGGAATTAGGTAGGCAGTGTTGCGCAAAACCACAAAATTCTTGTGAAGATATGCTGTAAAAGACAAGGAAAATGTGCTGTTTTGGTTTTGGTTTTTCATTTCAGGGTAATTCTGGCCATTTCAAGCAGATCTTCAAATTGTTTGAAAGTTCAGTCCTCGAAGCCAATTTCACTTAGCCACATGAAATCTGGAAGGCGTGTCTGTGTTGAGTAGACCCATAAAAAAGTCTCAGGGAGCCATAATCGAAAAAGAAACAGTAAGTGTGAGGACACGGGGTGCGTCAGCTGTGTCGAGTTCAGCTGTTATCAGTAAGGCAAACGCAACCGGTCAGGATGTTGTGATGAAGTCTCCCTGCCGTGTGGCAGCCATCTTCAGCTGAGCCTCACCAAGCGTCTGCCTCCATGTCAGTCAAGTTTTGTTTACAAGCACCCCCATCGCGCAAGGCGTGATGAATCGTGGGTAATCGGATAAGTTGGGTTGCATCCTCCCGCTTTCCCTCCAAAACGACAACACGGAGTGCGCTCCAGTGAAAGCCAGAGTGCACGTGTCAGGAGCGATGACAGAGGGATGCCTCCGTCTTGGTCTGCCCAAGATCTTCCACCAATTAAAATGACACAGCAGGGTGCCCATTGGAAATATGCATGACAGAACGTTGCATTATGGGCGCACAGAGAAATCAGTGCACTTGTTTTTACCTTATGGCTTGCTGCACTTCACAACCACTGAATGCATTTGCCCATAGGAAATAATGGAAAGGAAAATGATATGATATATACTGTATGTAATTATTTTCTAGAAGAAAAATATATGCTTTCTTATATTATTTCATTTGTTGTTGTCACATCTACTTTAAAATTTCCTAAATGCAGAATACAAACAAAATGCAGATTTAAAAAATAAATAAATAAATAAATTACACAATTAATTTTATCGGTTGCATAACTACACACTGAATTAAATTAAATAAGTAAAATGAAATAATAATTGGTAGTGTGATGGCAACAATTTGAACCTACAATGGATTGTTTCTATGTTCTTTATTTGTTATTAAATAATGACCACATGCATTAGTGAATAAAAACTAAATGAATACTTAATACATCATTTTAAAAAGTAAAATTTTTATTCGTCATGTCTGTTAAGATAATGACAGATTTTACTCCGGAGATTATTATAATTTTTTTTTAATTTCAATTATTTATTCATTATTCAATGATAGACATAAAATAAATTCAACCAAAAACAATCAATAACAAATATTCAAATAGAAAAGTAACAATAAACATGACGAATTAGTAAATAAAAAAAAAACCTTTAAAAATAAAAAATACAATTAAAACTTACAAACGATTTAAGGATGATATGCTCAAACGGCTTTCTGTAGTCATGTGATTGACTGAATGTTCTGCACGGGATCAGGAAGATGAGGAATCCGTCATTGAATCACCATGGCGACGGCAGCCATTTTCTCCTTCCGTGTGTCCTATAGTGTCCCTACAGTTCCTAATCTAACCCTAAACTGAACCAGGTGAAGCCCACCACCAATGGGGATTGCACTGGTATACTAACAACAACGATTTAGGCATGGTGGACGACTGTTTAGCATATCGTTCTCACAGTTCTGAGGACCCGGGTTCAAATCCGGCCTTGCCTGTGTGTGTAGTTTGCATGTTCTCCACGTGCCTGCGTGGGTTTTCTCCGGGTACTCCGGTTTCCTCCCACATCCCCAAAACATGCATGGAAGGTTAATTGAAGACTCTAAATTACCCGTAGGTGTGAATGTGCGTGCAAATTGTTGTTTGTTTATATGTGCCCTGCGATTGGCTGGCGACCAGTTCAGGGTGTACCCCGCCTCTCGCCGAAGATAGCTGGGGTAGGCTCCAGCACGCCTGCGACCCTAGTGAGGTAAGCAGTATGGAAAATGAATGAATAAAATCAATACATTACAAAAATGAAATTAAAACAGAATAAAAACTTTAAAACCTTTAAAAAAATGTAGCAATGTTTCTTTTAAATTACAAAATTGAAATAATTGCAATTTTAAAAGTAAAAGAATAATTTAAAAATAAAAACAAACTACTGAAATAAATAAAACATTGAATTCTAAAAGTATCCAAATTAAATGGAAATTAAATCAATAGTCCAAATTAAGTAAAAATTTAGTTAAAAAGATGAACTTTAACAAATTAAAACGTAATGTTTGAAAATAAATTAAAATATTGAAAAGAACATTTAAAAAGTGCCAAAAAATAATTAAAAAATAAAAAATAAATATGAAGTTTAAAAATGGGAAATTTTAAAACGAAACAATTCAAATGTTTAATGTTATTAATTTGATGATTGTATGATGACAGTTTGACTCCAGAAGTGTTGATTTCTATTTAAGTCGTTTTAGTCAACACATGATTCCAACATAACTTTCTTGCATCCTCAGAGCATCGACATCCCTGCATTTTGATACCACTGCCTGCAGTCTGAGAGACTCTAAATTAGCGTAGCATTTTTAAGGCAAAAAATATATATAAATAAAAAACTCAACTAGGGCTGCGGGTCCAAAGTGTTGTTGACGCTCACTCCCCTTCCGTCTTTGTCAAGGCGCAGATTAGCATTCCCGATGCTACCGGACAGCTGCTGCTGGCAGGCCTCTTTTTCCGAGTGGCCCAGGCGGGAATCTGTCAGCCAGGCGGCGTAGCCAATGTGCTCCACACACCCCCCGCGGTGGAGTGGAGAGGGCAGGGGATAGTGTGTGTGTGTGTGTGTGTGTGCGGGGAGGGGGGGGGCGGCTGCTTGGTGCACAGCAATGAGGGCAGACAGATGTAAAAGTCCACTGTGGTTTTTTACAGCCTCAGTGCTTTTCCCGCTTCCCATCATGCAGCACTCTGGCAGGAGCGCATTAATGCTGTGTGAGTGGACGCCTTCGCTCGGGTCCAGCTGCATCGCGCCTGGCGTGTTGACACAAGCGCGAGCGGCACATCAAAAATAATGAGACAAAGCCTCTGCACTTGTTTTGAGAAGCCCTGACACAGGAAGTCTGCAATTTTGGTCTGAAGCAGACATTTTAGGATCATTTTGAGTGGTCCTTTAAAATTGGACTCTGCTCAGATATTTTGACCAATTGCGACCAGATTTGAAACACGTACACTAAATGGACGACACTAAATTCTGAATTTTTTTACATTTTCATCATTAGGCAGAGCGTGGTGGTAAAGTTTGATGATTTGCCATGTAAAAACAAGACTCTAAACCACAAGAATTGATTTAAAAATTCTGCCCCTAAAGACATGAGATTTGGTAGGCATGTCAATCATGGGTGGCATCACAAACTAGTCTCAAGAAGCCATGCGTGAAAAAAACTCAGGGGTCCTTCAAAAAGTTAGAAAATTCAGCACCCAAAGTAAATTTTTCACTTAGCAACATGAAATTTGGTAGGCATGTCAAGTTTGAGTAGACCCACAAAAATAGAAAAGTCCCAGCATGCCAATTAGCTTGAGTTTTGCTTCATTGTGTTGTGTGAGTGCGACAGATCATTATCAGTAGCGCTCTCATACTGTTTCTGAGCTCTCAGTGTACACATCAAATTGGTGCAATGGAGGGGTTTAGTAAACAATCAATTCATCAAATAAGCGCAGTTAGAACTGTCAGTCAAACTGAACGCTCACGTAATGTCGACATGGAGGGAGACATTTTGACTCCTCCGCTTACAAATTAGCCGAGAGACAATATGGACGCTGCTCGCTAGTTTGGCAAAATATGCTAAGGTCATCCTAATTGCCAAGTCACGACACAAACGGAGAGTTCCTGGGTTCATCACATGCGCTCACCCATAAATCACCATGCTAGGTGGCTACATGTTAGCATTAGACAAAAGGGTGACACAAAATTTTAAAAAGTTAAAAGCTATGGTAGCAGTCTATTGCTTTACTATGTGGTCAAAGATAACAAGCAGGTCCTCTCAAATGCACCATACCGTTCACACAAGATCGAAATCAATCCTTTGTTCGCAAAAAGCTGCTCAATACCGTCAAAAAGCTTATGTGGGCGTCTACATCTTCGCTCAAATGTGCCGTCTTGTGAAACATCACAAACAGATGGACTCAAACGCAACACACCGGTCGCAGAAGATCTAAAAAAAAAGCTTGACAAAAAGCTGCTAAATACTGACGCAAAAAAAATGCTAATGAAGCAGTATACATCTTCACTCAATGCTCTTTCTTGCCCAACATCCCCTGCCAGAGTGGTGCATCAAAATCAAGGAGCTATATCACAAAAAGCAGCTAAATATGGTTGTTCAAAAACCCTAATATAGCAATCGACATGATCACTCAAGTGCTCCTTTTAATCAAACATCAAAAAAATGGACTCAAATGCACCACACCAGTCACAGAAGATTGAACTCAACGTGCTTTGTTTAGATCAGTATCGGCACAAAAAGCTAACATAGCAGTCCACATTTTCACTCCTTGTCAGACATCAAGCAAATGGACTCAAATGGACCACACTAGTTAAACAAGACTAAGATCAATGTCGTTTATTTACAAAAAAACTTGTTGATAACGGCAGTTCTGGGGAACGGGTGTTACACATCCCAAAAACATGCATGGTAGGTTGATTGAAGACTCTAGATTGCCCGTAAGTGTGAATGTGTGTGCTAATGGTTGTTTGTGTGCCCTGCGATTGGCTGGCGACCAGTTCAGGGGGTACCCCGCCTCCTGCCAGAAGATAGCTGGGATAGGCTCCAGCACTCCCGCGACCATTGCGAGTTTAAGCGGTAGAAGAAAATGGATGGATTGTTGATAACGATGCTGGCTGAAAAGAGGTATAGCGAATCACGCTGATGAGCCTCCTTGTGGTGGAGTTTGGATTTGAATTGACAAATGGGCGCCATTAGGGCCTCACTGTCTTCATGAAGATAGACTCCTTTGCAAGTGACACTATGAATCATGGGGGCACATTAGGACGCCCCCCACCCCCAAATGTCCCACCTAGATAGCCAAATGCTAACGATTAACGACGCTGGTGAGGGAAAAGCAGCTGTAGACTACAGTATTGCTTACCAAACACACGCTTGCGTCGCAGCGTTGCAGTGTCATTGGCTGGCATATGAGTCCATGTTAATAAATCATTGGATGAAACTGATGCCAATCATTATAGCAGAGCCACTCATTGGGGTTTTCATTATTTTACTTCTCATTATTTATTTAAATGTCATGCAACTCAGTTAAAATATTTTTTTTAATACAAGAAAATATCAAAAACAGACATCAAACCTATATATGTTTTTAATTTACATTCATCTATTAATTTAAAATACATTTGAATCTATCTAGCAGAACCACTGTCTGTTTTTTTTATTTTAATTTTAATTTAATTTGAAATTAATAGGCTCCAGCAGGCCCGCGACCCTAGTGAGGATAAGTGGAACGGAAGATGAATGAATGAATGAATTCAATTAATGTTTACAAATGGCATAATTTAAATTTATATAGATTTTTAATTAGAAACACATTACTAAAAATAGACATCAGTTATTTAGGCAAAGCCACTGATTTATCCCTCCATCCAACCATTTTCTTTTCTTGCTTCTCCTCACTAGGGTCGCGGGCTGCTGGTGCCTATCCCAGCTATCTTCGGGCGGGAGGCAGGGTACACCCTGAACTGGTCGCCAGCCAATCACAGGGCACATATAAACAAACAACCATTCACACGCACATTCACACCTATGGGCAATTTAGAGTCTTCAATCAACCTACCGCGCATGTTTTGGGGACGTGGAAGGAAACCGGAGTGCCCAGAGAAAACCCAGCCAGGCACGGGGAGAACATGCAAACTCCACACAGGCGGGGCTGGGATTTGAACCCCGGTCCCCAGAACTGTTAGGCAGATGTGCTAAGCACCCACCACTTTAACAGAAATTTCTTGTATTTCAAAAATTTATCTATCTTTTAATTGATTTGAAAATAAATCTAAAAGTCATTAAAAAATAGACCACTACAGCAAAACCATGACAGCAAACCAAATTAAATGTCGTATGATTTTATTTCAATTGAATTTAAAATAAAAATATCAAAAATAAACAAAAATCAGAGCATTTTAAATTTAAATGGAATTGAATAAAAATGAAATAGTGGATAGTCAATATTCATTTACTGTTTCTATTGAATTCATTCGAAATTAAATGAAGATGTAATTTATTTGTAATTAAATGATTTAATTGATTTGAAATTGAAACATAGTAAAACTAGACCTCAATCATTGTTACTTTTTAAAAACAAATTAAAACTAGTCACATGATTGGTCACTTTATCTGTGCAACATAAAAAAAAAATTCATTTTAGAATGTAATTATTAAAAAGTATATTAATCATACATTATATTACAAGTGAAGCATGACGCAAAAGATGTGATTTTTTTTTAAGGCTATTTTTGCCCAACCTCCATATTTAAATCAATAAAGCTATAATTATAAAAAAGTAAGTACTGACATTAGCACTGAGTAACTTGTGGTGTTGGCAACATCCCCAACAACAATTGGTGGCACAAAAGCATCTCCGGCCGGCGTTTTGTTTCCAAGCATCTGATAGCCACTCGAGATGATGAACAGGCTCGCACTTCACACATTTTAGTCCTTGGCACCGGGCACCTCGGAAACAAGATCCAGAAAACAAGATCCAGAAAACATGCTCCTTTGGACGCAGACTCAGCAAGGACAGATGGCACCGTCGTCTTTAGGGGGGGAGACGGACAGAGACGGGACCGGGCCCTTCGAACCGGCAACAATGCGGCATCAAAACTCCCCCCGGGCTTCATTAACACCGCTTTTTAGACGGACAACGAGACTCTGCTTCTAATAGAATATTAGTCACTACAGTGTTCCGCCACTGTATCGTGGTTCATCCTTCACTATATCGTAGATTTGTATTACTACTTAGGAACATTCGCCTTACGAACGTCTCGGACACGACCACTTCTGTATGAGTCAAAACATGTTTTTTTAATACAGTGGCATCTAAACTTAAGAATGACCCGACTCACAAGGTTTTTTTTTTTTTTTTTTTTTATAAATTTGAGACACGAGCGCTCAGAGGGTGGCAGCGAACTTTACAAAAACCTGCAGTTGAAGTTTACGTTAAAAATATACATAAAAGAATGAGAATTACACACTTTGTAACTTTGGATAAGTGTGCTAGCTCAATACTAACACATGATGGGAAATGCCATAGACAAGCAAAAAAGAAAAAAAAACTAGCATTGATATTGCGGGAGTTTAAATCTTTTAACAACCTACATTTTAACACAAACGGTAGCAGCACATGCAGACAGACAATACTCACAGGCGTATATTCTTTATTATGTGCGAAAAATGACAAATATTACTGCAGCTTAGTTGACGTTATTCTTTTGTGTTGTCATCGAAACTGCGTGTTGTGTGAATGTATATATTACACTGCCCCCTGATGGCCATGGCGCGCACACCAGAAAGAGCAGCACAATGTCCATTGAATGAAAGCATGAAATCATGATGCAAAAACTGTTCAGTTATTTACTTTTTACAGTTTAAGTGTGTTTTAATTAGTTTAAATGTGTTTGAAGGTGGTTGGAGGGTTAATGCTTTAAAAAAAAAAAAATCTGACAATATATAGTCTCTCTATATTGCAGCTTTTTTACCTACCTATAAATGGGGGTTCACTGTATTTACTGTATGTAATCATTGGTTGATCTGCATGTCAATAATTTTGGCAGCACCACTGATTGGTCGTGATGTTACTCAGTGTTTTCAGTCACTGTTCATGCAAGCTTTGGTCATTGTACCTGTCAATCATCATCATTATTTGTCCTGCAAGGTGACCAAGCACAGACAGACAAAGGGCAGTTTTTTGAGGGACTGATTTTTTCAATTTGAATTTAATCAAAACAAATGAGAAAAAAAAGAATTATATGTAGTTGCTACGTGCATGAGCTCTCCCACCTAGGGAGGCGTCAGGCAGAAGTAATCGATCGGCGCTAAGCAGATGGATGTAGTCACTGATTATAACCACTTAATTCTCCCCACCCCCTGATCTAAATAAATTTTGTGCGGCTAATGCACATATTTTACACCTCATTAGCTGCACGCTGATTGGCACTAGAAGAGGATGGGGTCCACGAAGGGGGGGTATGGCATTTATTCACATGTTACAATGTGCGCGGTGTTTCGAAGCAGAAAGTGCATTGTCTTCAAACATTTGAGACCACAACTGTGACGAGCTCCGGGAGCTGACTAATACTCGGTCAAATATTTGCTGGTCTACATGGCAATCATTATTAGCAGATTGATCGTGACGTCACTCAAGTGTTTTCAGTCACCGTTCATGTTATCATTGGTCGGTCTATATGTCAAACATTATAGTAGTAGCATTGATTGGTCGTGACGCTGCTCAGTTTTTTCAGTCACCGTTCATGGAATCATTGGTCAGTCTAACTTGATTTTTTTTCTTTTATTTTTTTCTTTCAAAAACTTTATTTCAGAAACAAACGGGGGTCACGTCAACGTACACAAGTAGCATCGTCACCGGTCAGTGGTCAATCTACATGTCAATCATTTTAGCTGCATTACTGATTGGTCGTAACACCACCTAGTGTTTTCAGTCACTGTTCATGCAATGATTGGTTGGTCTACATGTCAATCATTATACTGTAGCATCACCACTGATTGGTCATCACTGCAAATATTTTACACCTCATTAGCAACAATCTGATTGGCGGCAGAGGAGGGGGGCTGAGGTAATGGGAGGCGGTCCGGCAGCCATTTGCATGATACAATATGCGCTGCATTTCTAAAAAGAAAGTATCTTCAAACACTTGAGGCCACATCTGTGACGAGCTCGGGGAGGTGGCGCATGACTAATTCATTTTTGCACATCACAATGAGGACGCACCCCCCTTTGCATCGCAAACACACCCCACCACCACCCCTTCTTCCTCCCCCCGTCCATCTTGTGCCAAAATGTGCATCGCGGGGTGAAATGGGCAAGATGTCGGCTAATTTTATTTTTAATCTCTTTTTTTCTGTCTCTCTCTCGTGGTGGTGGTGGTGGTGGTGCAGGGCCATCTTGTGAAACGTCCTCGCCTCTTTGATGGAAACATATTGGGGCGGAATGCGCCAGCTGTCCGCCTCCTCTTCCCCCGTCTGCCGCCATTATCCCGGGGCCCCGCCCCGCCTTATGGCCCGGCCCCGTGCTGCCAGCCAGCCGAGCCTCGGTCCAAAATCAAAAGGTGGCTCTTTTAGATTCAGGCCTCCACCCTGCACCCCAACCCCCCACCCCACCCCACACACCGTCCGCCATCCCTCCTCCACCCTGCGACCAGCCGTGCGTACAACCTTCAGAAACACGCCATCCGTGTTTATGGCCGTCCTGCGTATCATCACACGCTACGCTTTTTGGCTCTCGGGCAGCTCGCCGTGCCTCTCGTGTGACCATATGCCAACTTCTGTGTGCCTACCCCCTCACCCTCACCCCGTGTGACCCTCCTTCCTCATCCCTAAACATTAGGAATTGTGGTGTAGTACGTCATTTTTAGACCATTATGCATCTTTCTTATGCACTTTTACATTTTATTTATGAAGTTTTTGGGGTTTTTTTCCACAATAAATACACTAGATACAGGAGGTCCAGAGTTTGATTCCCTCTTGTTGCGCAGTCTACATGTTGTATGAAGTTGTAGATGAGAGAGAGGAACAAGACCGAAGTCTGTACTGACCAGTATGATGATGCCGTGTTGCTGGAATTGTAATCTCGCGAACACATCGTGCATGATGTCACTCACGTTGGCTCCAGGAACTGAAATTTGAATGTAAACAAACAACTGTATTTGCAATGAAGAAAAATAGCACTGACTTTTAAAATAGAAAACGTAACTAAACATTATAAAAGAGAATGTAAAGCAATAAACTGTTTTTATGAAGTGTGCTAAAGTTTTTACCACCTTCAATTCTTATTTATTTGCATAGTTTCCCCACTTCAATGTTTGCATTCATCAAACAAAGTAAATATCAGACAAAGATAACACACTAAACAAATGCATTTTTTTTTTTTTTTTTTTTTTTTAAATCATGATTCGTCAACAGGGGGGGGGGACCTGGCCCTGTGTGAAAAACGTACTTGCCCCACCTATTGCCCCCCCCCCTTGTTAAATCATGAATTAACTGTGGAAAATGACATTTTTTGGAAAGCTGAGTTCATTTTCACTAAACTCACCCAACTATGATTACCTCCAGACCCGTTCAATCAATAAATGATTTTAAAAACAACCTGTCTAACAAAGTCAGCCAAAAGATCTGAAATAGCTTCAACAAAATGCCATGAACCAAATAAATTCAACAACACATTACAACACATGATGCACCATAACACCCTTATCCACAAATGGAGAAAAAAATGGAACAGTCATGAACCTTCCCAGGAGTGGCCGGTCAACAAAATTGCCAAGAACACAGCGACAACTCATCCGGGAGGCCACAAAGGAACCAAGGAGAACATCTGAAGAACTGCAGGCCTCCCTCGCCTCAGTTAAGGTCAGTTCATGACACAACAATAAGGAAGAGACTGGGCAAAAATGGCATCCATGGCAGTTTTAAGGCGAAAACCACTGCTGGCCAAAAAGAACATAACGGCTCGTCTTACTTTTGCAAAATAAAAACATCGGAATGATTCCTAAGACTTTTGGGAGAAAACTGTATTCTATGGACTGATGAGATAAAAGTTAAAATTATTGGAAGGTGTGTGTCTCTAACATCTGGCGTAATTGTAACACAGCATTTCAGAAAGAAAACATCATGCCAACAGTCAAACATGGTGGTGGTAGTGTGATAGTCTTGGGCTGCTTGGTAATTCTGCTCTAGAAAATCCTGAAGGAGAATGTTCTGGCATCAATTTTGGACCTAAAGCTGAAGCGCACTCGGGATCTGCAGTTGGACAACAATCCAAAGCACACAAGCAAGTCAACTTCTCGATGGTTTAAAAAAAAAAAGGTTATGGAGTAGCCTCGTCAAAGTGCAGACCTGAATCCGGTTGAAATGCAGTGACGTGAACTTAAAAATTTTGCTATTGCTAAAAACCGCTCCAGTGTTTCTGAATTAAAACAATTCTGCTAGGAAGAGTGCAGCAAAATATCTCCACAGAGATGTAAAAGGCTCATTCCCAGTTATAGAAAGAACTTGGGTGGCCAAACCATTTACAGTATTAGGTTTAGCGGGCCATTACTTTTTCCCACAGGGCCAGGTAACTTTGAATACCGTATTTTCACGACCATAAGGCGCACTTAAAAGTCTTAAATGTTCCCCAAAATGGACGGGGCGCCTTATAATGTGGCACACCTTATGTGTGCACCGAGTTCCAAAATCTGTAAACGTTGTTGTGTGACTTTAATGAGCGCTCAGCTTGACTGACTGGGAGCATTTCCTGCCGACACGCTGCTTATATAGAGGAAAGGCGGACATGACTGAGGACAGCATGCGGACGTAAAGGGGGAAGGGTGCGCGTGACAGAGGACGCTAAAGACATGCCCCCAGTAGGTATATAGTTCCGGTATGTGCATCGGTTTGGCTAAGGACGCCCGAAAATGGCACCTACGAAGAGACACGCTTACTAAGCACAGTTTAAACTGCAAGCTATCAGTTACGCGGAGGAGGAACATGGGAATCGAGCAGACGAATCCATGGTTCGCAAGTGGAGGAAGCAGGAAAACGAGCTTTGCCAAGTGAAGCAGACGAAGCTGAGTTTCCGTGGAAACAAGGCGAGGTGGCCCGAGTTGGAAGACCAAATCGAGCAATGGATTAATGAAGAAAAGAACAGCCGGGAGAAGCGTCTCTACAGTCACCATTCGACTGAGTGCAATAACTCTGACAACTTGAAAGCTGGGGCACTTTGAAGTCAAAGTACCTATGTAGTTTTTTTTTAACAAGTGTTTTTAGTGTTCTGTAGGTTCCATAGCACAAAATGCACAAAATTTGAATTTGGTAGATTATTTCTTTATTGTTACAATGCTTCTTGGGAAGGAATATTGTACCGTTGAAAAGCCCTTAAAAATGGTGCCACATTTGTAAGGAACATGCATTTGTGGGAGGAGCAATCAAGCTGCGCGAGTAGGTTGCACCAATGAATAATTTGCCACATTTTCTCTGCCTACGTCCACCATCTTATTTTGTTGTTGCAATCCCCATACTCTCTCTGTTATATATGTAGTTTACAATACAGTGTTATTTTTCTTTATCAAAAACTTGACAAAAATGTGATGTTTTGGAGGGGGGCTGAGACTGATTAAAGGAATTTCAATTCATTTCAATAGAGAAAATGAATTTGATATAAGAGTGTGTTCATTTGTCAAAGTATCACTGTATGTAGTTTTAGAAACATCAAAGACCATTTAGCATCTTCACGAAGCCTAATTAACCTCACGTCTTATGTGTCTATCTTCCCAAAAACATTTGCTTAATAAACCAATGGCAATTTCCCAAAGGTATGTTGTTGTTTTTTATAAACATCAAAGAAAATGTTGTCTTCAATGACGTAACAGTCTTTCCTATGCATCTAGAAGTTTGAACACTCAGGACACCCACACATTTTTCGAAAACTTCAAAAGACAATTTCCAGCCTTCACCGGGCCAAACATAAGTTTTCGAAAACATCAAAGACAATTTAGTGTCTTCATTGAATGGAACAGACCATCCAATGGGTCCGAAAACAGAGTCAGGGAAAAAGGTAAAGTAAAAACAAAAGGAAAGTCAAAGTTTGCTTCTATCCAATGAGAATGGCAGGAAGTGGCAGCTTTTCTGTGGATTAAGTCAGGGGAATTCTCTTGACCTTTTCCCACCAAATGTCACATTGTTATTAGGTGTACACACTTAATTGGATCTGAATTTCTTTTTAATCTTTATATTTTTTTTTACCAATTGTTGTTGTTCATTAGAGGAAAGTTGCGGTAATCCCGCTTCCTGACACTGTCCTCCCTTTTGCTTCCAAGGGAGCCCCCCGTTAATGAGGCCTTCCCAAGGTCCGCTCCAGTGATGCCGGGATATTAGCGGAATGATATGCTCTGCCTCTTTCTGACCAATTCCTGGTGACATTTGCCATTAGCTCCTCGCTGAATTTAACGGGCAACAAAAGGCGAAGAAAAAGCTCAAATCATTCCCAATTAAAGGGGGCATCAAAGATTGCGTGGTGGGGCGTCCGACCGAGCAGGAGACTCGACAGCCAGCGTGAAGAGAAAGGTCACAAACAAAGCGGTGGCGTTTTGTTATGACTAATGAGCGCTTTCATTAGACGCAATTAACGATCAGATTCCAGCTGAACCGCAAGCAAGTAACACGCACAAACTGGACTGATTGACACGGTCACAAAACTATCAATGTCTTCCAACAAAATTTACTTAAATTTTCATCAACATCAAACACAATTTTGTGTCGGCAAGGAACCTAACATTCGTGTTTCTTAAAACATCAAAGCCAAATTAGTCTTCGACAAATATAGCATACATTTTTCAAAACATCACCAATTTTTTACTCCTTCATGAAGCTAATGTATATACGTGCTTGTCTTGTGCTTCCCCATGTCAAAGACTCACAGTGTGCGACTGGTGTGCCACCTTTAAAGGGAATGAGAGGAGCCACTTTGATTGGACATGATTGAAGTCGGCTGTGTTCACAGCCACAGTGGCGCAGACTTCCCTTTTAGAGACGCCTGCTTGCGCCGTCTGCAAAATTGCCAACTCCCGGTCTAACCCGCCTCCGCACAGATTAATGCTGCCTGCCGAGCCAGATTTACGCCGCTCACAAAAACACAGCCCATAGTCTTCAATGAACTAATTTATTTTATTGATTTTTTTTTTTTTTTTTTTAAATCAAAGACTATTTAGACTATGCTAACATTTCGTAAACAACAAAGTAAATTTAGAGTGTTCAGCGACCAAATCAGTCATATCTTTTTTCTTTTTTTTACTAAAACAAGTAGTCTCTTTCCTGGGGACCCCCGGGATCCCCCACTTGACAACTGTCTCCACGACGAGGTGACCAGTCAATCAAAGGGCACTCAGTACGTACCCTGGCGACAACGCTTTTCCAATTCCAGGCGACGTCCTATAGTGACAAGCATGTCACGGAGGAGGATGGATTCCATTAAAGAACAACTGGGATCCCCCATCATCCCCCGCATCATATCCTCCATCATCCTCCTCCCCAGAGCGCAAAGCAGCATATGACACAGAGCCTGAGGCGAGTAAGCCAACCTTTCATCATCCACTGGACCAACTCTGCTGATGTACACCCAACACAATATCAAAATCAATCACTCACTGACTTACTTTTTAGTTGAAATCATTGACTTTACTTTGTTGGAGAGTTTTAAACGGTCACTAATATTTGGTGTAATACACGGGTGACACATAATTGAAAATGGATAGTTAACTTAGATAGATAACTTGTCTTGAAAACTAAATTGTCTTTGATGTTTTACATACGTTAGTTTTGTCGGAGATGCAAAAATTTCAACTATTACGTAAGCTTAGTTTGTCTGAAAGTATAAATACTGTACTGTAATTCCTCAATGTTTCCATAAAGTGTGCCTTGGCTTCATAAAAGACTGGTGTCTTTCATGTTTACATAAAACACCTGAAAAGTCCTCAGTGTTTAGGGAAAAATGTATCTTAACGTCTTTGATGACTCCACATTTTCTTTGTTGTCAAAAACATGTTAGGTTCATCAAATATGTTTAAATGTCTCTGATGTTTACCAAAAAATGTGGGTTAGGTTTGTTGGAGACTCTTTGTTTGTGTTACACATACTGTACGTTAGCTTAATGGAACACTCATTTGTCTTTGATGTTTATGGGAAAAACATACGATAACATTGTAATTTGTTTTATTTAAATTGCCTTTGATGTTTTCGAAAACATTTTTCAGGTTTGTGAAAAAAATAAAAGAACGATAAATTGTCTTAGATGATTATGAAACGCGCACTCCCATTCAAAGCCACCAAAAATTGTTTCTTCCTTCACCCCTACGCTACGCTTACACAAAGTTTTGCATGAACTGCTTAAGTCGTGTTTTGTGTCATACTGCTAAGCGACTAACAACCGGCGATAAAATCATAAACCATCTCGTGTTGTCTTGTTAGGAAAGGCTTCAGATTGCAGTCATTCATCCACACGCGCACTCGTGTTGTTGATTTCCATCCCAGCGACTCCGAAACATCGACGGGCCATTTTGAAAATGTGCTCCTCGCCCATCATGTGCTAAAAACGTCGTCTGTCACCGTACCGATTACACTTTGTCACCATTAATGCGGGGGGGGGGGGGGGGGGGGGGGGAAGTGCACGCGCATGTGTGATGGGAATGAGCTTGATTAAAGTGAGACGCGTGTGCGTCGCCGTGAATTAAAAAGAATCAGGAGTCAATGTGGCGGACCGCAATCCCAGCAGGCGGCCGATAAACAGCCCATTAGAAATTTCCCAGAATGCTCTCTGCTCCAGCGCTCCAGCACGCCGACTTTTCTGCTTGACTTCTGCAAAGCTGTGACGCTAAAAATGTCACGTTATACATCCACGTCTTTCCCCAGGCGAAGGGTGGGGGTGCAGTGTAAGAGAATGTGTTTGTCAGCATGCTTAATAAGTACAGCATGACAAGTACGTGTGTGTGTGTGGGTGGTGACTGTGATTTTGTTGTCGTCGCTTGCCTCCTTTAAGTTGATTCACCGGCGCAATCATAGGCCCCTTAGGTGCACCCCCACATCTTCAACAAACCTAACGTACGTTTTCTGTAAACATCAAAGATCAGAATCATCTTCATTTGCCAAGTATGTCCAAAAAACACACGAGGAATTTGTCTCCAATAGTTGGAGCCGCTCTAGTACGACAACAGACAGTCAATTGACAGAGAACACTTTGGAGACATAAAGACATTGAGAAAAACAGTCACTGAGCAATAAACGGTTGCTAGTTATCTGGTAAAGCCGGTACATTTAAAAAAAAAAATAATAATTTTGGGGGATAGTTTTGTTATCAACGTGCTAATGCACGTTTTCGTAAACAGTTAAGACTATTTTTATTCAATCTTAAGGTTTTTACATAAACATCAAAGACATCTAAGACAAAACATCTAATACCATTTTAATTGTTCAAAGAACCTGACATACATGTTTTACTGAAAAGGTAAGACAATTTATTCTTCGATGACACTTACATTAAGTTGAAAGACTGTATAACGCTGTAATCTAAAGTTTTTTTTCAAGACAATTTAGTGTCTGACACAGCCAAGATACCCAACGTTTTTTCTGTAAACATAAAAGACAATTTAGTCTTTGATTAATCTATCTTTTTGTAAACGTCCATGAATTTCTAGTCGTCATCAACCCTAACTTGTTTTTTTTTTGTAAGCATTAAAGACATTTCATAGTTTTTCAACGTGCGTTGGGGGTGTGTTATAAAAAGGAAAACGCAGTGTTTGTCAGCATGCATAATAAGCTGGTGTTGACATGTCGTGTCGTGCCTCGGTTGTCGGGTGTCCCCTTGCCGCCTCGTCTGCTTTAAGTTGATTCGCCAGAGCAACGGCGGAGCACTTAGGCGCACCCCGGCGTCCGCTTTTGTCCGCATCATCATCACAGCCAGGCGGCGGCAGCTGGACCGCAACAGATGCACGTTAAGTCTAGAAAAGCGAGCGGACGTTCCCGGTCGTGTTCGTCTTCTGCTGCGAGTCCAGTCGAGTGCGCGTGTCGGCCCAGCAGGCTTTACAAGCAGCAGCTGAGCCAGTCGCCCCACACTCACTACGCTCACTCCGGCTCGGGGGCTGACATTTCCAGAGGTGCTAAGTCACTCGGCATCTCGTTATGCCCGCTGACAAGTCGGGAGGAGCCCCGGCCTGAGGGGGGAGGGCGGCCGGCCGACAGGTTATCGATCTCCCCCCACCGGAGGAGGCGAGCTCTCAAGGTGTTTACAGGAGATCGGTCGAGGTGTCAATCACGCTGGCGGACCGGCACGTTAAAGCCCTGGTGGGTGCCGGTTAGGTGCCGAGCGGGGGTGGCGGCGGGATGGGGTGGCGGTGTTTGATGGAGGGGAAGGGCATTGGGGTGGCAGCTTGGCGGTGTCAGCGGTCAGATTGCCCAAAACCAAACTTCATGGCTTATTTTCTTGTGACACAAATTCCCGCCGCCCGAGGTCTCGACGGAAGCTTGATTCACTTGTCATGTTTGTCGCATTGCGTGGCGAACAAGTCTGTCACACAACGTGGAGTGAGCGGACGCTACACAGAAAAGGTCACTTGACTGCTGAACTGACGAATCGCCGACGCGGTCGCTCGTTACTGCTGCCGCTGCCAGAGCTAGCGATGAATCCAACGTAGGTGTTTTCAGAAACATCAAAAGACAATTACATTGAAATTATTAATGGAGATAGCAAATATGTTTTCAGAAACATAGAACGAAGAGAAATCTTAATTCAACTGTGTTCATTTTTTCTAAACAAAGATAATGCAGTCTTCAATTAAGCCAATGCAGGTTATGCAACCATCGAAGACTATTAGTCAGTTTTAAATAAATGCTTAAAAATCCAAGACAATATACGGACTTCAATGAACCTAAGGTTGTTTTTTTTTCAAAATCAAACACAAATTAGGTGTGTCTTTGCCTTAACATTTTAGCCCTCTTAGAGTGTTCAACAACCCAGACTTGTTTTGTCTTTAACTTCAAAGACATTTTAGCATATTCAATGAAGCTAACGTTTGTTTTTGAAAACGTCAAAGACAATTCACATTTGCGTTAACATTGTCGCCAGTTTAAAGCATTAAACAACACGACTTAGATTTTCATCATCAACAAAGACATTTTAGCATATTCTAAGAACCTCATCCATCCATCCATCCATTTTCCATAACGCTGTATCTTCACAAGGGTCGCGGGCGTGGTGGAGCCTATCCCAGCTATCGACGGGCAAGAGGCAGGCACCCTGAACTGGTCGCCAGCCAATCGCAGGGCACATATAAACAAACAACCATTTGCGCACACATTCACTCCTACAGGCAATTTAGAATCTTCAATTCACCTCGTATCCATGTTTTTGGGATGTGGGAGGAAACCGGAGTGTCCGGAGAAAACCCACACAGGCACGGGGAGAACATGCAAACTCCACACAGGCGGGGCCGGGATTTGAACTCCGGTCCTCAGAACTGTGAGGCAGATGTGCTAACACCGTGCCGCCCTAAGCACCTCATATGTTTTAAAAAACAAAAAGACAATTGAGTGTGACGTATGAGTTACATAAACACTGAAGATTAGTCTCCAACGATCCTGTTAGCATCATCAATGACCCAAAATTATTAATTTTATCTTAAACATCAAATGCAAATCTTCCGTGAAATTAATTTACTTTTTTTGGGGAACATCAAAGATCTGTTTAGTCTTCAATGAACCTAACATGCATCCATCCATCCATCTATCCATTTTCTGAGCCGCTTCTCCTCACTAGGGTCGCGGGCGTGCTGGAGCCTATCCCAGCTGTCATCGGGCAGGAGGCGGGTTACACCCTGAACTGGTTGCCAGCCAATCGCAGGGCACATACAAACAAACAACCATTCGCACTCACAGTCACACCTACGGGCAATTTAGAGTCTCCAATTAATGCATGTTTTTGGGATGTGGGAGGAAACCAGAATGCCCGGAGAAAACCCACGCAGGCACGGGGAGAACATGCAAACTCCACACAGGCGGGGCCGGGGATTGAACCCCAGTCCTCAGAACTGTGAGGCTGACGCTCTAACCAGTCGGCCACCGTGCCGCCCCCTAACATACATGTTTTCAAAAAGTATATCAAAGACAATTAGGTGTTCAAGGAAGCTAACATGTCTCGATCAATACCAAATTTTCATGGCTGATTTTCTTGTGACACGAGTTGTCGTCACCCAAGGTCGACGGAAGCTCTATTCACTTCACAAGTCTATCAGATGACGCGGCGTGACTAGATGCTACACAGAAAAGAGACACTTGACTGCTGAACTGACGAGTCACCGCCACAGCCGAGGAGATACAGTCGTTCGTTAAGACAACGGCTGCTGATGCGCAAAACTAGCAGTGAAGCTAGAATCTGTGTTTTCGTAGACATCGAAGACAATTTCTGGGTCTTAAAATTCATGAAATTGTTTAGGTTCATGTGGTCCATCAGTGGTCTCCAACCACCGGACCGCACAAGTAGCTACAAAGTTAGCTAAAAAGTCCATCAGCAACACAACCAGCACCCACTGCATCCCCCGTTCACTATCAGGTTCTGATTATTTGAGTTCAGAGAAGCAGTCAGTAAGAAAGGAAGGAAGGAGGAAGAGTGGCAGTGGTTTGGTGGAGAGGTAGAACTGGGTGTCATCCACATAACAGTGAAAGTGTAAATTGAATTTACAGAAAATATTGCCCAGAGGTAGGCTGTACTGTAGGCTATAAAGAGGAGGGGGCCCAAGACAGCACCCTGGGGTAGGGGTGTCACGATCCGATCTTTGAGTATTGGATCAGATTAGATCTAAAATCTCAGATTTTACCACTCTTACACAAGCAGTCCATTCCATGGACCGCTCCAGCACTTCTGTCCAGCAGCACCCTGACGGCATGCAGATCCCACATGATCACAACACAACAGGTTGCTAAGGTGCTAACATAGTAGCAAGGAGTTAAGAGTGAATATTGCTTGCTTAAGTCGTTTATTGATAATCCAGTTTAATGTTCAAATACGTTACAGACTGTGTCTTTCTTGGTTTTGTTCACAAAAATTGCTAGCTCAATGCTAACAGACAATGAATTAAAAACACCATTAACGAGCTCACGAAAATTAGCATCAAACTTGCGGCACTTACATCTTTCAAAATAATGAATATTGGTACAAATGCTGTATAAACACATACAAACATACTGTAACTATAGTCTTTGGCATATATTCTTCAAATCTTTTGAAAAAAGTTATATCAACAATATTTGATCGTGACCTTTTCTACTTCTTTCTTACAGCAAGTGTGCATCTTATTGCGGCCACCACACTGCCCATCAGAGGTCAAGACGTGCACAGCAGGAACAGCGAATGAAACTGTACCCCAGACGCATTGCTGCACGTGGAGAAAGCAAATGTCGTTCCCACCATATACTGACAGTAAAAAAAATAACTGAATTGAACTTGAATGCATCGCCACGGTGACCGCCGACTGGTTAGAGCGTCAGCCTCACAGTTCTGTGGACCCGGGTTCAATCCCCGGCTTCGTTTGTGTGGAGTTTGCATGTTCTCCCCGTGCCTGCGTGGGTTTTCTCCGGGCACTCCGGTTTCCTCCCACATCCCAAAAACATGCATTAATTGATGACTCTAAATTGCTCGTAGGTGACTGTGAGTGCGAATGGTTGTTTGTTTGTATGTGCCCTGCGATTGGCTGGCAACCAGTTCAGGGTGTACCCCGCCTCCTGCCCGATGACAGCTGGGATAGGCTCCAGCACGCCCGCGACCCTAGTGAGGAGAAGCGGCTCAGAAAATGGATGGATGGCTGGATGTACGTTAGGTTAATTGTTCATGTCTACGAAAAGCACATAATTTGCGAGTTCATTGAAGACGTCTTTATGTACAAAAGAATGTACCGTGTGAAGTCTATTAATCTTTGATGTTAACTGTAAAAGTACAGAAATTAAACTGTCTTTGACGTTTATGAAAAAGTGTAAGTTATGTTTGTTAAAGACCCCAAAACAGTCATTGTTTACATAAAAGTACACTAAGGACTTCAAATTGACTTCCTGTTTCCACTTCTTCTGTGGCCCATTTAGGCAGCCAACTAGTTGGGAGCCAACACTCAGGCCCTCTGCTGGTTTTCTGCCATCACGCTCCCATTACTTCAAGCCTTTTTTTCCCCATCTTTGGGGAGCTTGTCACATTTGAAGCCCATTTGCTCCACTTTTAGTCTGAGCAAAGCGAGACAACAGCTGTAATTTGACACCTCCCCTTCGCTAATTCCTTTGAAGCCAAACCACCCGCCATGAAGAGGGGGGGGGGGGACCTTTCTATTATGCATGTGCCTTCATTAGGCCTGTCAAGGTGGCGTCGTGAATTAATCAAATCCGAGCCACCGACGCATCAGAGGTGACTTTGAATTTTTTCGGGTTTTTTTTTAAACACTTTTAAACCACACTTGCCCTCGATTTGGAGAGTAGCTGTAATTATTCACATAGAAGTCTATACAGTGGATTTGATTATTCCATGAAGGAATTATGTTTGATTTGGACTTGTCTATTTTTGCCAAAAACATATCCAGTGAGTTTCCTTTTTATGAATCCATTCGATTGTACATATGTTCCGATTTAATTCAAGAATATTTGGCTCATCTTTGGCTACAATGATATGATTCGATTCAAGAGTGCTTTTGGCTCATCTTGATTAATACAATCTGATTCAATTCAACAACGACAGTTTGCTCTTCTCGAATGATATATGATATGATTCATTTCCTCATAGAGTACAATGCAATATGATCTTACTCAAGAACGATATTTGGCTCATCTAGAAAAAGACAACTGGATTTAAAAATGTACAATATAATTTGATTTGAATAAATAGCAATAATTGAATGGCCTTGATCAATACAATTCAATATTTGACTTCTGTATAATAATATAATGAGAATCGATTTAAGTGCAATATTTGAGTCATCTAGAACGATACATTAGGATTCCATTCAAGAACAATAATTGGCTCAACTAGAATACCATTCAATTAAAGAAATATACTTGGCTCATCGAGGACGATACGATTCGATTCAGGACAACTGATTGATACAGTAACTTTTTCCCTTTTTTTGTAATAGCTCCAATTTGATTCAAAAACCAAAGTGACTCATCAGCAACGATGCCATTTGATTCAAGAACAATATTCTTGGACTAGTAAATTGTTGTTTACTGGCTATAAACTGATGCTGTGTGATTTATGTTTGTAATGCAATTCGATTTACCATAGTTCAGATTTGTTTCAACAACAATATTTGGCTCATCTAGATGAATACAATGTTTCAATTCAAGAACGATATTTGGTATTGAAAACAATAGGATTTGAGTGAAATTGTACTATACAATTCAATGACAACTACTTTATACAGTAACAACCAAAGTTGTGATATGATTAAAGAATGATATTTGACTCAACTATGAGATATGATTCGATTCAAGAATGACATTTGGCTCAGCTACAATCAAATTAAATTCAAGAATGACATTTGTCATGTGCTTGTCTGTCCTTCATTTCATTAATTTTTAAGATTTCAATTTTCTATAGTTTTGATGTGATTCAAAATCAATATTTGGCTCATCTAAAATGACGGAATTCACGAGTATACTATACTAACATTAGTATCTGTTCTCTTCCTCAAAGGTTTACAAATGCATTGAATTCATTCAGCATCCATATGAAAATGTGAGTCTAACTAGGTCAAAGTATTTGAAAATGCATTCCAACAATATTCTTAGCGTTAACGACACGCAATAAAACCGCACACTTTTATGTTTCCTTTTTTTCCGCCTCACAATCCCTTCATCCCCTCTGTGATTTTATTTGAAGCTTTTTCCCTTTTTTATCGCTCTGGCCTTTGAATTAGCGGCGCTGCGCAGCGGCCTGGTGGAACATGTCACAATTAGCACTCATACGCAAATATTCATCTTTTCCAAAACATTAATTTGGAGAATGAGGCTTGGCGACATGATAACTTTCAGACAAAGGTAGCCTCTTGCAAAAAAAAAAAAAAAAATATGGAAATGAGAAAAAGAATTAATTGACAGGCAATTATTTGATTGTTAGTCTCCATGAAAGGATCGTTAACAGAGGATTCAACAATGATCTGAGTCCTCTAAATGATACAATTTTAGAAGTATATTTGGATAATCTAAAATGATGCCAAACAATCTGACTCAAAAATGATATTTTTCTCATTTCTTGAATCGTAGCATTCTAGATGAGCCAAATAACATTCTTGTATCGAATCATAGGCTTCAAGATTAACATAGTGTCATTCTTCAAACAAATTGGAAATATGGAAAATTGATCATCCATCCATCCATCTTCTACCGCTTATCCGAGGTCGGGTCGCGGGGGCAGTAGCTTTAGCAGGGACGCCCAGACTTCCCTTTCCCCAGCCACTTCATCCATCTCTTCCGGGGGGATCCCGACGCGTTCCCAGGCCAACAGAGAGACAGTCTCTCCAGCGTGTCTTGGGTCGTCCCCGGGGTCTCCTCCCAGTGGGACGTGCCCGGAACACCTCACCAGGGAGGCGTCCGGGAGGCATCCGAATCAGATGCCCCAGCCACCTCATCTGGCTCCTCTCGATGTGAAGGAGCAACGGCTCTACTCTGAGATCCTCCCGGATAACCGAGCTTCTCACCCTATCTCTAAGGGAGAGCCCGGACACCCTGCGGAGGAAACTCATTTCGGCCGCTTGTATCCGGGATCTCGTTCTTTCGGTCACGACCCACAGCTCGTGACCATAGGTGAGGGTAGGAACGTAGACCGACCGGTAAATCGAGAGCTTCGCCTTTCGGCTTAGCTCCTTCTTTACCACAACGGATCGATACAAAGTCCACATCACTCCAGACGCTGCACCGATCCGCATGTCGATCTCCCGTTCCATTCTTCCCTCACTTGTGAACAAGACCCCAAGATACTTGAACTCCTCCACTTGGGGCAGGATCTCATCCCCGACCTGGAGAGGGCACGCCACCCTTTTCCGACTGAGGACCATGGTCTCAGATTTGGAGGTGCTGATTCTCATCCCAGCCGCTTCACACTCTGGTGCGAACTGCTCCAATGAGAGTTGGAGGTCACGGCTTGATGAAGCCAACAGAACCACATCATCTGCAAAAAGCAGAGATGCAACACTGAGGCCACCAAACCGGACCCCGGAAAATTGATCAAATCATTAAAAATGAATCACACAGGTTCAGGTTTGACAAAAAAAATATATTTTTGGATTGTTCAGTTTTCTTAGAGTCAAATCATACATTCTATATGAGCCTAAACATTGTTCTTGAATCCAATCGCATTGTTCTAGATCAAATATCGTTCTTGAATTGGATCGTATTATGCTATATGAGCCAAATATTGTTAATATATATATATTATATGAAATATGGTTTCACCCTGTACACCGAAAAAAATACACTTATATAACAAAGGTGTCATGTTTAATAATTTTTTTTTCCATTTCAAATTGTTGGAAAAATTTACTCGTGAGTCATCTGTGGTACTCTTTCTAGGCATGAAACCGTACTGTTGCTCGCAAATACTCACTTCTGTCCTGAGTCGAGCCTCCACTACTCTTTCCCATAACTTCATTGTGTTGCTCATCAACTTCGTCAAAAACTCCACAGCCACCTCTCCTAGATGCTTCCATACCTCCACAGGTATGTCACCAGGACTAACTGCCTTTCCATTTTTCATCCTCTTTCGTGCCTTTCTAACTTCCCCTACTACTTCCTGGTCCACCACACTTGCCTCTTCTACTCTTCCTTCTCTGTCATTTTCCTCATTTATCAACTCCTCAAAGTATTCTTTCCATCTATCCAGCACACTGCTAGCACCAGTCAACACATTTCCATCTCCATCCTTAATCACCCTAACCTGATCCTCATCCTTTTCATCGCTATCCCTCTGTCTGGCCAACCTGTATAAATATTTATCCCCTTCTTTAGTGTCCAACCTGGCACACATCATCATATGTCTCTTGTTTGGGCTTTGCCACCTCTACCTTCGCCACTACGTCGCATCTCCATGTATTCTTGTCTCCTCTCCTCGGTCCACTAAGTGTCCCACTTCATCTTAGCTAACCTCTTTCCTTGTATGATTTCCTGTACTTTCTGGTTCCAGCACCAAGTCTCCTTCTCCCTTTTACTACCAGATGATACACCAAGTACTCTCCTGCCTGTCTCTCTGATCACCTTGGCTGTAGTGGTCCAGTCTTCTGGAAGCTCCTCCTGCCCACCTCTTCTCAAAAAGCAGCACAACACTCATCCTTTCTCAGGTTCCACCACATGTTTTTTTCCTCTGCCTTTCTCACCACCAGTCATCTTACACACCACCACACTATGCTGTCTAGCCACACTCTCCCCTAACACTACCTTAAAGGTAGTTTCCCCTAATGACTGGTTAGCACATCAGCCTCAAAGTTCTAGGGACTAGGGTTCAAATTCGGCCTCACATGTGTGGAGTTTGCATGTTCTCCACGTGTCTGCGTGGGTTTTCTCCGGGTACTCCGGTTTCCTCCCACATCCCAAAAACATGCATGCTAGGTTAATTGAAGACTCTGAATTGCCCGTAGGTGTGAATGTGAGTGAATGGTTGTTTGTTTATATGTGCCCTGCAATTGGCTGGCAACCAGTTCAGGGTGTACCCCACCTCTCGCCCAAAGATAGCTGGGTTAGGCTCCGGCACGCCAGTGACCCGAGTGAGGACAAGTGGTACGGAAAATATATTGATCGATTCAAATCCTGTCGTTTTAGATTAGCAAAATATCCTTCTTGAATCAAATTGTTTCTGCGTAAAAACGAAAACAAAGTGGTCCTGTGACATTCTGTTTGTCAGACATTTTTTCCTGTGATCTTGTCTGTGTCCTGTTTGTTACTCCGTCTCCTGGTACGACACCCACTTCCCACCAATCTCCACCCACCCTCTGCCTCCCCTTGTGGACTCCCGCTCAGAGAGCCTCGTTCTGGGGGTAAGAGCACGTGGGTAACAGCTGGGGCTCCATCTCTTGTTGCTGGGCTAGTGAGAGCTACGCGGTGATGACAGAAATGATGCACTCCGCCCCATCCCACCTAATGAGCGGCGGCGTTCTCCGTCATTATGGGCTATCATGAGGAAATTAGGGGGACAGAAGGTATTTACTGTAAAGCTGCCACCTCCCGAGGAGAGATAAATAGCGGCTGATGAATGCCACCTGTCCATTAACCTTCCCGTTTTCCCAGCGCCAGCATATGCGCGCGAAATAATCAGTAACAGTCATCTTAGCATCATTAATAGTGGCCATAATCATTAATAGACGGCTTAACAACCATTGATAGTCGTCTTAACAATCACTACTCTTTTGCACAACAGTCATTAATAGTGGACATAACAATCGTTAATAGATCTCAGAACAATCATTAAGTGGCTTTTTGAATTAAAGGTGAAACATCTTCAAAAACAACAGTCCAGTTGCCTTGATTCAAACTTCACGGCTTACCATGACCTCGAAAACTGAGAATCTATATACTGTAGACATTAATAGGTGGCTTTACAATCATTAATAATGGGAATTACAGTCATTATTAGAGAACATAAGCAATAATAGTGGGGATAACAATCAATAATAGTAGGCATAACAATTATTGGTAATGGGTTTAACAATCATTATAAAGAATAATAAGCAGTTTTAACGATCATGTATAGTGGACATAACATTCACTATGGTAAGGCCCAAAACTGTTATGTTCCTAGTTGGTGTTGCCATTCATTTGATTTCCTTGTCTTTCAGTTCCCTTGGTGATCATTGTTGGGCGGAGCCAGCTGAAGCATATCTGCAAACTATTGCAATCTGTGGGGTTTCAAGCCCAGCGGTAGTGGGAAGAAGCTCTCAGATTATTACTTTTTGCCTACTGCCATTGCTATTTTGTACTTTCAACTATTCCAAGTTTTCATGTCCCTGTTGTACTGCTGTGTCCTGTTTTTATTCCTACGCGAGTAGTTTTCTATTGTTGTTTTACATCCTGGTGTGGGATATCTTGTCTCGGATGTTTACAAAAATGCAAGTCAAGTTGTTTGCAACTCTAAATAGTCTTCATGTATGTTTAATGTTTATGGAAAAACTAAGATAGCTTTGTTGAAGACTGATTTGTCTGTAGGGTCACTATGTTGATGTTTATTCAAAAAAAATTCAGTTAGTCTCCACAGAAACACACTTTAGCGTCACTGAAGACAAAATTGTCTTTGTTGACAAAACACTTGTTAGGTTAACTGAAGATTGTGTAGGAGAGAGGTACTACGACGCTAGCGAAGAGGGATGTGGGTGGGGTTAGTCAACAGAGGGAGCTATTCCTGAACATATTCTTCAGACCTATACCCAAGGGGCACCATCTTGCCATTTCAAACTATCACCTGTCTCGCACACACACACACACACGCGTGAAACTTCTCGGTCCCCTTTGAAGTCGCGGTTGGAAACGAAAAACAAATAATTCCCCTCCGGCCAGCGTCCATCTTGTGTCTCCTAATTTATTTGAAGGCTGCGAGATGAAGTTGCACAGATTAAACGCACAGAATGCAGTACACAGTCTTCTCAGTAACACTTTTTTCCCCCCCTAAAAACAAGAGCACCGATGCAAATGCAGCGGCAATTAGCGCTTGTGCTAATGACGACAATTTGAGACATAATTGTGAAAGCACTACTTGCGTGCACACTCTGTTAATTAGCGCATTAGCATGGGCCACAGCGTGCCATGTGCTTGTGTGTGTATTTGTCTTTGATGTTTACAGGAAACACACATTAGCTGCACCAAAGACAAGGATTAGTCTTCAACCCTCTGGGGTCAATTGATGCCCGTGCATCCAGATCACATAACTGCTTTGTGACGACATTGCTGCAAGCCTTGCTGAGTCTCCCTTTCAATTTGTGTCGAAAGTGCTGACTTTAAACTAACTATGTATCAGTTTTTTTTATTGTGATAATAGGCCAAGTAAAAACAGAATTATGATTTTAAAAAAACAAACAAAAAAAAACTATTTTTTCCCCAGGTTATAGTCACCTTTTGACTGGACATACCGCTGGCTGCTGTGGCTCCTCAAAGCCTTCATGTTAAGGTTTGTGGTGCAGGAGGGGACCCAAGAGCAGCTACGGGAATGCAGGTCAGAATTGAGAGATGTTATTTAGTTCAACGAGTGGCCGCAGGGTTAGGAGACTGGGACTCTGGCAGGCGGCAATGTCTTGCGATGCAAGCTCTGGGTCAAGTGGCGATTTCAGCAGACAGGAGTGCAGGCAAGGAAGCAGGCGTGGAGATTCCAGACAAGAGTACAGTCACTGAAAGTTCTGGACAGGAAACAAAAGACTGATTAGGATACTGCGTACTCAGTAGAAGTGATCCGAGCGAGACGCGACTGACAGCGTGACTGCTGAAGTCAATGTGGTGACGAAGTAGAGTTTGGGACTGGTTTAAGTACACTGCTGATGATGATGTGTCGCAGCTGGTCCCGGCTCCAACTCGTCTCCTCCCACCTGCAGAGAAACACTCCAAACACAAGGCGCAGTTCAGGGTGCCGAGGCATATTTACAAATGATGTCAGGATAACTGCACACATTAAACACGTGTAAATTATGGATATATTTGTGAATTTGAAAACGTGCAAATAATTTGTGGATTTTAAAAACACGTGTAAATCGCGGCTATATTTGTGGATTTGAAAAATACATGTGTGAATTGTGGATAATTTGTGGCTTTTAAAAACGCGTGCAAATAATTTGTGGATTTGAAAAACGTGTAAATCGCGGATATGTTTGTGGATTTGAAAAACACATGTAAACCATGGATATATTTGTGGATTTGAAAAATACACGTGTGAATTGCGAATATATTTGTGGATTTTAAAAACACGTGCAAATAATTTGTGGATTTGAAAAATACGTGCAAATAATTTTGAGACATATCTCTACCCACAGGGTGGGGCTGGGAAGGTTGTAAAACTAGGAAGGGGGGATCTTAAGAACCAGCCGGGGTCGATGTCCTGGCCATGTCTGGAGAGCGTGCCTTGTCACTGTCCCGCAAGTGTCTTTATGAGGGAAGTAAAACTAGGAATGAAAACAAAAGAACCAGTCGGGGTCACTTGATGTGCTGGCACGACTAGGGGGAAAAAGAACCAGCCGAGATGAATAGTCATGGGCACAGCGCCTCGAGTCGCCGGAGCAGAGCGAGGTGGGAGGCACATATCAATTTGGCGAAATGAAGCGAATGCCGTTCAGTGCCCTGTGGTTCATTTACTGTGTGGCGTATTTTGTTTAGTGTAGTTTTTTGTCTAAAAAAATATGAGGTAGCTAATGGATATGGTGCAGGCTTTGCAGCTCTGAGCTGGAAGGAGCTGACCGAGATGCATCTGAGTGACGTCTGAGTGACGATTTTGATGATGAAGCAGACTGAAATATAAATGCTCCCTCCAGGTGGATAAACAGAGAAGGGACACACCATGGAAGTGTCAATCATGTGATGTGCCCCTCTGCATCGTTGTGGACAGGAACTGTGGCACAAATAGTGTAAAAGCGCCTGAGGAATTGCTTGCATCTTACTGCAAATACTATATAATTTAGTTGTTTGCAAACATTTTAACTAAGATTTTGAAATTTACAAATTATATTTGACTTCTATGTTATAAAAATGGTCAGTTCAACATGTGTGGTTTTCACAATTAAAAATATCTCTTTTTCCTACTCTTACTTTGATGTTTTGTGAGTGATTTTGGGTCCAAAGTGTTCCTATCGTATGTCAGAATAAAATATCTCTAGAGTCACACGTGAGGTTGTGCTGAAAAACAAAAGACACCAAACAAGGAAAGGTAAACCTTTTTTTTAGGTGGAATATAGTGGTAAACACAAAAGTAGTTAAAAGTGGCTAATTTGACCCTTGACTCCAAAGGGATAATGTTTATGGGAACGTATGCATTTTCTCTCTGTTTACAAAATTGTGTGACGCTCCTTGAGGATGTCTTGGATGTTCACACATTCTTTCGGTGCGTTAAAGCCATTGTCTTTGATGTTTATAGAAAATGTGCTTTTTTTTTAGATTAAACAACACAACGATGCAATTATTTTTATAGTAAAGAGGTTTGCTGTTCGTAACTACTCACTCTCTTTAAAAACCGACGACCAAGTTCGAAGCCTTGGTACGCTGATAGATTCTGATCTGACCTTCAGCAGTCATATCAAATCAATCACTAAAACAGCTGAAAAACATCCGGAATGAAGGATTGCATTTTCCAAGCAGACCTCATGCATGCTTTTATCTCCAGTAGACTTGACTATTTTAATGGTCTTTTGACTGGACTCCCCCAAAAGAGCATTAAACAGCTGCAGCGACCAGAGCATATTACGCTTTCGAAAAGACTTTGGTTAGAATTATTTTTGGGGCCGTTTTTCTTAGATTTGTTTCTTTTAAAATTTCTTGTAATGTTGCCTAGCTACTTTTAGATTTACCTTAGTACAATCTCTTTTAATGTTGCACTTTGAGATCATTTGTTTGATGTAAAGTGTGTTATAAATAAATTTGTTATTATTGTTATTATTATTACTCAAATTCTAAAGTCTCTACATGGGCTCCAAGTCAGCTATAGAATAGATTTTAAAGTTCTACTACTGGTCTATAAATCACTAAATTGTTTAGGTCATTACATTACATTACAGAAATGCTAATAGAATATAAACCCAGTAGGGCTCTGAGATCTATAGACTCAGATAGTGGAGCAGAGTCCAAAGCAATGGTACATACATTCGCACATTCTTCGGGGAGCTGGTTGGCCTGGGTGAGGGTGACTGTTGCGGGTCATCATTGCCCCGTGACCGTCTCGCCTCACCACCACCAGTCTCCCCAATTTTAATGCACGACACCCCACCGCACACGATCACAGTACAGGGATCATGGCTGCCAGTCGGGGACATGGTAGCCATAGTAATAGGGTGGGTGGTGGGTATTCACATTTGTGTTGGCTTGACTCCTGGGGCCTGCGCCCGTTGACCCCCCCCCCCCCCCCCCCCCCCCCCCCTTTGGGTGGCGGGCTGCGAAGAGATGGGGACCCCCTTCCCCTCTTGGGTCCCCAGCTTCCTCTCCCCTCCCCTGGTGCCCTCGCCCATCATTGGTCGCGACGCGCGCTTAACATGGGCTCGCTTTTGGCAGGCTGTGACCTTTTTCAGGTGGCAGCTGGGTCCTGCATTGGGCCCTGTTGGTGGCTGGGGCCCCCCATGGTCTCCGCGGCTGGTGGGGGGGATTGAGCGTGGCACCGGTGGTCCGATACCCGTGTCCCTCCCTTTGGGACTGATCGGGGTGCTTCGGTTGGGCAAGGGGATCACCCTGGGTCATGGGGAGTGGATAACGTCTCCTTGGCTAAGTCCCCGTGCGATGCACCCCTATTCCCCTTGTCCGTTCTGTCCCTCTGTTTGTCCCGTAAAACCCCATTCTGTCTGGCTGCATTTTCAATAAACATCAAAATAATGACACAATAAGCAGAGGGACTATTTCAAACTCCCCTCTTACACATCAAAACTGTTCCAGCACAAAAGGCATACAGATTCGCCATTCTGCATGGCCATGCAGCTGAACAGGACAGGTTAAAAAAATAAATAATAAGATCCATCCATCCATCCATTTTCTACACCGCATATCTTCACTAGGGGCGCGGATAGGCTGCAGCCTATCCCGGCTCACTGCGGGCAGGAGGCGGGGTACACCCTGAACCTGTTGCCAGCCAATCGCAGAGAATGTATAAACAAACAACCATTCGCACTCACATTCATACCTATGGCCAATTTAGAGTCTTCAATTAACCTACCATGCATGTTTTTGGGAGGAAACACAGGCGAGGCTGGATTTGAACCCCGGTCCTCAGAACTGTGAGGCGGATGTGCTAACCAGTCAGTCACTGTGGCGCCTAAATAAGACGCATTATCTTTTATGTTAATTGGTAAATATAAGACTTACAAAAAGTAAAGGTTTTTGAAGACTCATCTTGGATCTTTTCATAAAACAAACGAGGTAGGCGAAAAATGTCTTATGTTTACAGAAGACGTACAATTGGTGTGTTGAAGACTTGTCTTTGATGTTTACAAATTTGATAAGGCTTGTTGAAGTCTTTCAATTGTCTTTGATGTTTACAAAAATTATATTCGGTTCGCTGAAGATTTTTCAAAAAATTTAATGCAAAGAAAGACATGAAATGTTTACAGGAAACAGACAAAGTTGTCTTGATTAGTTAATTCAAGACTTTTGTTAGGTGAGTTAAAGACTCTAAACTGTCTTTTAAGTTTAGGAAAAAAAATGTTCTTGGTAAATCTATATTGTCTTTAATGTTTGTGTGTGTGGTTGCATATGCACCGTTGACTATATGTGTGTATATGGATTCATATTGTGTGTATCTACAATGTTTACCCAAAGAAATCTACACATATTAATACAGAAAAGGAGTAAATATTAGTCGTACACTTGTGAGGAACAGACGGACTCGTCATGTTTGCATCTTGGCTTGCTAATTATACCCCAAACTCCACATGAAACATTTAGTCTTTTTTCTCTGTGATACTCTAAAGGTGACTTTGTTTCTTTCTTAGCTGTGTGTGTGCGCGCGTGTGCCCGCATGCATGCGTATGTCTGTGTTATGACATCATGGGTGACACGCGTGTGGCCTTGGGGGGTGTGGATGCCCCCTGTGGAGAACCACCGACATGTCACCTTGACGTCTTTGTCCTCCAGAGACTACCGGCCAGTCACCTTCATTTACATAAATGCCTCATCTAATGGTCAACTTATTGTAATACATGATAAGCACTAACTTGCACAATAGAAATACACAAAATAACTAGAAATAAACCACAGAGTTCTCCCCAAAAATTGTCAAATTTGTGTGCAAGCAGAGAATTTAGCAGCGCACACTATAAATCAACTTAGAAAGTAAAGAAAAAAAAAAAAAAAAAAGTGGACCAATGAAGCAAAGATGGAACTTCAAAGCAGTTTAGACTGCACAGACTGGAGTGTCTGAGAACAATAGCACACAACAGCACACTAGCCAACGACTTGAATACCTTCGACTGCAGATTTGAAAAGGACACTTTCACACCCCACACCCACCCAGCCGCACCACTGACCGCAATCACACCTCTGACTTCTGCGTTAATCCACGAACAGGATGTGAGACGCATCTTCAAACAACAAAAGATTAACAATGCAGCAGGCCCAGACCATGTGTCCCCATCCTGCCTCAATGTCTGCGCGGACCAGCTCGCTCCTGTCTTCACACAGCTCTTCAATAGATCTCTGGAACTGTGCGAAGTACCATCCTGTTTCAAACGCTCCACCATCATTCCAGTCTCCAAGAAACCTACAATCTCGGGTCTAAATGACTACAGGCCTGTCCCCTTGACATCTGTGGTCATGAAGTCCTTTGAACATCTTGTGCTGGACCACCTGAAGAGCGTCACAGGTCCCCTGCTGGACCCCCTGCAGTTTGCCTACCGAGCGAACAGGTCTGCGGATGATGCAGTCAACATGGGACTGCACTTCATCCTAGAACACCTTGACAGTGCAGGGACCTACGCGAGGATCCTGTTCGTGGACTTCAGCTCAGCGTTCAACACCATCATCCCTGAACTCCTTTCATCCAAGATATAATGAACCGTAGATGATGAAATCCATAAATTCCTTGTAATTATTCGTTGACAAACGATATTAAACTGTTGGACTATTTGCTAATGCAGTTGTTCACAAAGTGGTCAACCTCACCCCATCCTTGCTTGTGAACAACTGAACCTTTCGGGGATACTCCTTTTATACTCAATCATGACACTCACCTGTTAACCTGTTCACCCGTGGAATGTTAAAGGTGTTTTTTGAGCATTCCTCAATTTTCCCAGTATTTTGTTGCCCCTGTCCCAGCTTTTTTGGGAAGGTGTCACAGGCATCAAATTCAAAATGAGAGAATACTTGCCAAAAATATGTTCATCAGTTTCAACATTAATTATCTTGTCTTTGTAGTGTATTCAAT